>NW_007728347.1:84079-93194 GCF_000696425.1 Galeopterus variegatus
TGGGGAGGGGGGCGGGGACAGCCCAGGCTCACCCGTCCGCGCGGCCCAGCCCCCCTTTCCCCGGGCTCCCCGCCGCGGCCGTGCCTCTTAACGTCCCTCCGGCGGTCTCGGGCGCGGGGGTGGGGGAGGGGGATCCGCACCGCCGCACTCCCCGCGTGGGCCCTGCAGTGGCTGCCGGGCCGCGGGTCCCCGGCCTCGCCGGGCTCCGGCTGTGGGACTGCGTCTGACAGGCTTGGGTGGAGCTGGAGGAGGGGAGCATGGGCGTGGGAGTGCAGACCGGGGGGAATCAGTCCCCGGTCGCGGTCTCACAGAAAAGCTTTTAAATTTAGATTTCGGAGAAGACCGGGTTGTCTGAGGGTTTGTCTGAGCCGCCTCGGAAGACCTCGGGCTCTTGTAATTCCTGGGAATTTACCTGTGCTCGCGCTTGAAGCAGCCAGAGGGAACATCCCGGCTGATTATACAAACGCTCCAGACCCAACCCAAGGGAGGACAGGGTGAACGGTGAGGCTGCTACGTGACCGGCTTTCTTGTCCTCTCCTTTTTGGCAGATACAAATCACTTGGATTCAGTCGAGTTTACTTTGCTCCGTGGGAACTGCACCAGAGCTGGAGGTGGGAGTGCACCCTCTTTTCATAAAGCTGGGATTTCACCCGTTTTTTCTTGCTAAAGTCTGTGATGTGCAGTAGAAGCTGCAACTTATTACTTGTGGGAGAGCAGAGACTGTGTTCAGGAGAGACGTTGCACCCTCTCCCAAGGACTCAACCTCGCTCAAGATGGAAAAAGCTGTCTTCCTCTATTAAAAGAGTCCCTTGTAGACCCGAGCCTCACCGTTTACCTTTCTTCCCATCCCATTTTCTTCTGAACATCCCATGTTCAGGCAGCTATTCATTTACATTTTTGGTTTGGTTTCAAATTTGGGCTTGGAAACTGAGGCACTGCTAAACGTGAAATGGAACGAGTGAACTTTAGGGCAATATGTCTATAGGTTTTATTAACTTTTACTGCCTATAAAACAGTTATCTAACTTCTGAGCTCTTGCTTTGTGGTCAAGAGTGTCTTTTCAGTGCAATTTATTTATTTACATATTTATTCTCAAGAGTCCATAACCTTACAGGCCTTTGGGGGGGGAGGGGAATGGGGAGTTTTTGTTGTTATTGTTTTTGTTTTGAGGGAGGGGAGGTATTTGCTTAGTTTTCCCTTGATCCCTCAGGTGTGAAGTCCCATTGGGTACCATCTGGTCAGTTCCCCATTTTGCCACTAGGAGGATTGTGAGATGCTGTGGACACTGCCGATTTAAATATGCAGATATTCATCTCTGGCTTCGGACTTGTAGCTTTAGTATTGAACTCTTACCTTGCCAAAATGATCTGAATGGAGCCTGATTCAAATTATTTGGCCTTCCTTCAGAAGGGACCTTATTACCTTAATCTCTAATTGTATAGGGTTTCTTTCAGAGGTGATAAAAATGTTCTGGAATTTCTGGTAATGGGGAGAAAATGTAAAGATTAATCAAGATTCTGTTTTTTTTTTCCTTGTACAATAGAGAGGTGTATTTCAGAATTTTTTTTTTTTTTAATAAAAGACGACTGATAAGGGGATTTTAACCCTTGCCTTGGTGTTGTCAGCACCACGCTCTCCCAAGTGAGCCAACCAGCCATCCCTATATAGGGATCCGAACCTGTGGCCTTGGTGCTATCAGCACCACACTCTCCCAGGTGAGCCACGGGCTGGCCCTGTATTTCAGAAAAATTAATAGACAACTTGTGTTTCATTCAACTTTCCACTTTGTGATTCCAAAGACGTATAAGAAAAGATCCAAAGTGTGATATTCATTTACTGCTTTCATTAATAAAATAATTACTTGATTAGAAAGAAATGATATACACGAACAAAACTTAGAACAGAGAACACTTATCATTAGCATTAGCACTCAGTATACTGCCCTCTAAATAGTAAAAATTGATTTTTACTGTACACATTTGGAGTTTTTTTGTTTTTTGTTCTTTAATTAAAGGTCTGAAAAAGAACTGTGTTTGATATGCAGATATGATAGAAGACTGCCTGAAAGCTGCTTCCTTTGCCACTTCCTGTGGAGGCCTGTCTTTGCCATTTGCGGTTTCTTTCTTCTTTTGGTAAGGGAAGGCAGGATCTGATTACAGGTTTGAGGTCCTTGCTAGCTACACAGATGAGTTAGTTGGCATAACAGGAGGTGAGTCTTCATTAACTGGAGTGCAAAGTACAGCTAGTAGTTGCCTCTTAAGGCAATAAGCTACAATTTCATATTTACTTATTCAATGTGAGTATAATTCAAGAAGGCAAGAACTGAAAGAAAACTTAGAGGGTGACCAGATCCACATTCCTGTCTTTGGTAGGATAGAGAATCCATCTCTTTTTATTCTATATCTGTTTGTTCATTCACTCTATATTTTTGAAGAAAATGTGACAGCTTGCATTACTAATCCATTCAGATTCTCTAACAAAGCTATGGCTGGGACAGTCTTTCTTGTCATTAAACTAGGAATCTCCAAGCTTAAGTATCTTAAGTCCCCTTCTGTATCAGGGGGCAATGCATGTCTCTGCAGCACTTTGCATTAGGGAAGCTTTTCTCTTTGTTCCTTCCACTGTATTCTTTGCTACCCAGAGGCTGAATTGAGAAGAGGCTCTAAAGTTATTAACTTTGAGTACTTCTCTGGAACACGTGAACAGGGCCAGGTTGGTGTTTCGCATTGGGGTGTTGAATTAGTACTGAACAATGTGGATGGCATGTGACTCTTCTGATGAGAGCCCATCTTCAACACTGGAAGTTTGATTTACTGTAATGCCCTGTCATCACTGTGCCTGCATCATTAGGTAGAGGCTCTATTTCCTGTACTGTTTTCATTTACAGATGCCTAAGAGTTCTGGGATATTCCTCACAAGAATGTGATGCCTTTGTTACCTCTAGACAAGATAATTTCTTGAAAAAATGTCTGGAGGTTCCCACTGGTGCAGCTTGCATGGCTGGACTTTTAGTGGGCATGTGACATCTAAACTGCCACCCTGTTTGGCTTCCTTTTGCTTCCTTTTACAATTCATGGGGGTTATCCCTTTGAGCCCACAGTTCTTCTAACCCTGGCTGCCTGAATTTTGTTTCCTTTTCTGTCCTGTGACCTTGATCATGATCACTTAACAGTATTCTGGATTCCAAAGATGAATTTAGAGTGGAACTCTCTAAATCCTGTGAAGGAGTCCTCTCTTAAACTTCTTGGACCTTGACATAGTGCTAGAGATTTATTCGTTTCTTTCCTTCTTTTGTTCAACTATTTATAACTGGTGAGTTTTATGAGCTCGGGAGCTATCTTTAGAGTCTTTTTATCTTATAATTTTATATAATTTCTGGGGAAAATAACATGTACCAACAACGTCCTTTTTATTTTATTTTTTTAACAGTATTCTTTTTTTATTGTAGGTTAGCACCTTGCAAGGAGGTAGTAACATATCCAGTTGTGAAACTGGGAAAGGCCAGAGCTCTCAGATCAGGGAAACATGTCCCGTCGGAAACAGACAAATCCAAATAAAGTTCACTGTGAGTACCGGGCTTTGTCTTTTGGAAACTGGGAATGCTGAGGGTTGGAGTGGAAAAGTAACCTGAATTTAGGGTGACAGGCTCACACTAATTTGTGAAGAAGAAAGGACTAAAGGTGTTAGATATAATGAATTTAAAGTGTCTGGTTGCTGGAGGTGTTAGAAACCTGTCTTAGGAGTATGTGCACTTGATTTATTCTTAATATTCACATTAACAGTTATAGGAACCTACTCTGTGTAAATCCTTGTGCTAGATGTCAGGGGTGTAAAACTATATAAAAAATATAAGACTGTAATGTAGTCTCAGAGATATATACACACACACACACACACACACACACACTATATATATATAAAAATACAGATAATATAGGCTAAGTGCCAAATAAGGATACTGCAGACTATGTGTACTATGTACTAGAAGTTAAGAGGAGGGAAGTTAAGAGAGCCATGAACTGAGGTAGAAAGAGAATGCTTGACGGAAGAGGCCCTAGACTGTGAACTTGAACTGGGCCTAAAAGGGTAGAAAGTGGATTTAAAAAAACAAAAAGGAGAAGGGAGAAAGAAAATCAGGTAGGGAAAATGATATGAGCAAAGATGCAAGAGGGAATGCACATGATATGTTCAAAGGACAAGGAGACTTGTATGAAGCAGAAGTTTCATTTTCCAGTCGTAGGACTTGAGATAGGACTTGACATTGGAGATGTTTAAACTCTGCATTGTGGAGGCCTGAATGCCAGGCCAAGTTCAAACTTCATTCTGTAGATTATAAGGTGCTATTGAAGGTTTTTAAGCAGGGGGAGTGGAGTGACATTTAGAAAGCACTGTTTTGGTACAATGAGGCAGTGTGTGGGATGGATCACATGAGAGAGAGACTAGAAACAGGAAGACCAGGTATGCACTATTGCCTCGCATTGTTTCAGTAGCTTCATAGGCATATTTTACTTCAGAAATTAGATTTTAAACTTCTAGAGGGCAGAGACTATGTACCATATGTATTTCCTTATATATCTCTCTCTACTTCTAGTACTGCTCATAGGGGTTATTCAAAAGTGGCTTATTGGGCCGGCCAGTGGCTCACTCAGGAGAGTGTGGTGCTGATAACACCAAGGCCAGGGGTTCGGATCCCACATAGGGATGGCCGGTTGGCTCACTGGGTGAGCATGGTGCTGACAACGCCAAGTCAAGGGTTAAGATCCCCTTACCAGTCATCTTTAAAAAAAAAAAAAGTGGCTTATTAAATTAACATTAACATCTATGCAGACTTGAGATACCCATTTTCCTATGATCTGGGAAAATGTTTCCTATGCTCTTGCCCAAATGTTCATAAAAGAGACAAATACGTCCCTATTACTGAGCACTGACTGAGTAAAGTGCACTACCATTTGAAGAGAATTCAGAGCTATAACATGAGAAAGTTTTTTTTTTTTTAAAGCAAAAAACCTACATTTGAGAGGATAGATTAGTCAAAGAGTTAAGAGAACTAAAATGCATTAAAAACACACTATATGCCAGGCACTATGTACTTTATCTTATCTTATTGGGTAATTTCAACGGTAAGAGAGAAAATAGGATGAACAGAGGAATTAAGAGGGCTTTGACATCTTACAGATTAATGAGATAAGGTAGCAAACCTCCATATACAATTCATTCTTCTGTTTAAGTCCTGGAAAAGTTGTGTAAGATGGAACAGTTGAATGCTTCTAGGAGTGTATTCTGGAATAGGTGGACGTGCAAATCTACTTAATATAAAGATGAGTGGTTTAGGAAGGATTTAGAAATTGCTCCTAAAACAGTAAAATGCAGTGGGCCTGAATGTGAGGATTGTCAGGGAGATCAAATGAAGTGTCTCTAGCATAGGTCATCCAACATGGTGTGGGAAGACTGTCTTCTCCTCTCTGGTTGAAGATGAGTATTGACAAAAGACACGAATGTGACCCCAAGAAGGCAGGGCAGGGTAGATGATGGGTTCATAAATAAGGCAATTATTGGAGTTGGGTGTTTGTCTATAAAAGCCACCTGTCCAAAGAGACTGGTTAAGTTTGAGGAAAGTAGCTGGTGGGGTGATGGCATGATTGTAGTGAGGCCAGGGAGCTGGTAAAGGTGTGTATGGCCTATGCATCTCCTCCCACCATAGTCAGTCAAAGCCGAGATGAGCTGGTACTGGAGTAGGAAAACAGATGGACAAACAGGCCATGGAGGAGAGAGGACTATTACATATCCACAGTTGCAGAAATTCTGTTACCAGAGTCAAGGGGGTGCACACTGTATTGTGGTGGAGTGAGTGGAACTTTGCAGGGTCTTTGGTGGTGACCATTAAGAGGGCCTTTACTGTGGGGCATTGAACACAAATGTTTAGCTGCAGCTAAAGAGCAGGCCTCTAGGGAGGGGCTGTTTTCAGTGATGCTTTTGGGCAGAAAGCCATGAAGGCTTCTCAGGTGATGAACTAAGCTTGACCAAGGAAGAAAAGACATTGATATTTGCTGGCTTCTGAGGGCCTTCTACTTATTATTTGAGGACTGAAGCTGAACCCTACCCTTTTTGAAAGATCATCTTCTCATTGCCCTTGACAATAATGGCAAGTAGAAGTAGGTAATTTTAGTTTTCTGACCACTTGAATCCTCTGTCACCTTGCAGTGAAATGGAACCAATCAAATGTATTGAGTTTAATACTGCTTGTCTATTTAAAGTAAATGGAATGGACTTAAGGTCTGGGAGGCAGGAAAGTCTGCAGAAGCTTTGCTTAAATGTCATAGCCAGTTGGCACTTGAGCAGAGTTATGGCTGAGTTTCATTAGATCTGCCTTCTGGGAAGAAGAGGATTGAGTGGCATGAAGCTTAAAAGCCCGCCTAAAAGGATATATCAAGAATCCCACTGCTATAGCCCAGCAGCATTTGTCAGATCCACTTTAGATGACGACGGGCAGGCTGCTTTGGTACTTACTTGGTTTTCCTCAGGACTGTTTTTATCTCTCAATTACCGGCATGATCAGAAACATCCAGACAAACTCTTAAGTTTTGCCCACTTCACTTCATTAAAAAACTCAATGCAGAGCTTCTGGAATAAAAGCGCAGAATTGTTGTTAGTCATGGAGAAACTGTTGATAGGCTGAAATCTCTGTTTTAGACCTTCTCCCCATCTGCCCTGTCTCACCCTCTTCCGAGTACAAACTTCTATCACCTGTTTCCAGAGAGGTTGAAAATACAGCACCTTGTACACTTTCATTTAGTGTGTTTGAACTAAGCAAACCACTAGGAAAAGGAAAATTCCTTTTTCTTAAGATTTAGCCCATTCTTTCTGAACTCAACATCTGCTCTCTTAGAGAGTATGTTTCCGCTGCTTTACTTAATTTCAGTCAGCCTGAAATTGTATTTAATTGCACCAAGTACCCAAGAAAGAGAATTGTAAAAGTATTTGCCTTCTTTATAATTTTCATCTGTCTTGTCATCAGTTTTCCAAACTTGTTCTCCAAGGTCTGAAAAACCTTGGCCAAATCAGAGACTAAAAAAAAAAAAAAAAAAGAGAGGGAGGGGGCAAATTTTGCTTTTTTTTCTTTTTTTTTTTCAATTTTCCAAAATTTTTTTCCAAAGTTTGAAAAACCTTGGCCAAAAAAAAGAAAAAAAAAAAAAAAAAAAAAAGAGAGAGAGAGGTGCAACTTTGCTTTTTATTGCTTTTTATTGTGGAGCCTCGATGACTCTTTCTCAACTACTAACAGACAAATACCTACATTAAGTAAGATGGTTGCCCTATATTAATATTTGGGAAACAGAGGATTTTTTTAAACCTATACTAAAGTCTCAAAATAGAAGGAAGTAATAATTCTACATTATAAAAACAGGAATTTCTGTAACACTTCTTAATCACTAGTATCTCTATGGATCACATTATACTTGAGTTAACATGACATACTTTTAGCAAGTCTCACTACCTTCTTATGAAAGGATAATTCTAGACAATCGGATTTAGAGATTAGGTAAATGATGACTACTGGAAGATCACTCACATATCTTTTCTTATGAGGTCTGCTAAAATCACTTCTTTTTTTATGGTTTTTACATATTTTGCTTTATGGTGATGTTTAAAATAGGAATGGCTGCTGGTAACACCAGGGTCCGGGGTTCATCCCTGTACCAGCCAGCTGCCAATAAATAAATAAATAGGAATAGTCCTGAGGAATAAAGTTTACCTTAGCCTTTTTCCCAAGTCAGGACTAGAACACAATATATGAGCACAGCTTTTCTTTCCCAACTGCCAAAAAGGAATGACAGAATAAATTTATCCCAATTATCCTAGGTGAGATTGCCAGTCTTAGATAGGGAAGTTGTATTGAACAGACTCCTCTGTGTTCTGTGAAGACCTAAACATTTGGACCACATCAATAGAAAAAAATAAATTTTGAGCTCAAGTTCATGGAGAAGGAATTGAATTACTGGTTCATCTTGAAAGATACATGTCCTTTTAGATGTCTTTCTACTAATCCAATGATGATTCCCTATTAGGAAAAGTAAAAAATGTATAGTTTATTTTATGTATGTTATAAGTCTAGCTGGTTTCTGGCAAGGTTTCTTTAGAGACCGGAAGTATCACTGATAAGAATGGTCTGCCCCTTGATAATTATATGCTAGTACATAATTTGTTCCTTAGTGCCATGTCTGCCCATGGTCCCTAGATCCAAAAACATGCACCTGTCCAGAAAAATTCAGTAACTATTCCAGTTGACCATGGTCTTATGGCTGCAGTGGAACCAACATGTAGCAATTAAATACTTTACTTCTACAAAGAGGGAAGAGGAAGCACTCCAATATAGAATTCATTTTGTGCTTTATCTAGCAGTAATTTATATCCAATGTACCATCTTGGATATTGTGAAGATGGAATCAAAGCAACTTATTTTTTCTTTACTTGAGGGCTGTGTAGCTAGGAGTACACTTTAACACTAACCACCTCCGTTCTCACCCACGGTATGAGTCATAATAGCCATAATGTTACTCTAATCCAGGCATGATAACTCATGACGTGGTATCAGAACCATCATTTTTCCTTTTGTCATTTACTGGCCCTGAGAATGTTATTTTGATATTTGAGTTGTACGTATCAGTTTCTCATGGTATGAAGGTAACACAAAGTCTAGGATCAGAGCCATTCTTCTCACACAGAGATAAGCATTTGTTTTCAGCAAAACCACTCTGATGAACCTCTGACCTTCTTCTTACATCTGTACTAGAAACCAGTTTAAAAATATAGACATTGGGCCGGCCTGTGGCTCACTCGGGAGAGTGTGGTGCTGATAACACCAAGGCACCAGGTTCGGATCCCATATAGGGATGGCCGGTTAGCTCATCGGGTGAGCGTGGTGCTGACAACACCAAGTCAAGGGTTAAGATCCCCTTACCGGTCATCATTTTTTAAAAATGTATATATATAGGCATTAGAGCTGGGCAGACCTGGGTTTGAATACTTCATTCCACCACAGACTTTAGTTTTCTCCTCAGTAAAATATAGGTAGTAATACCTACCACATAGAATTTTGCCGAGAATTAAAGTGAGGTAA
>NW_007728347.1:93216-114526 GCF_000696425.1 Galeopterus variegatus
TGAGAGGACACTGGTGTTAGGATCGCGAAGAGAGAGAGAGAGACATTAGCTGGGCCAGCGCATGGCTCACTTGGGAGAGTGCAGTGCTGATAACACGAAGGCCATGGGTTCGGATCCCTATATAGGGATGGCCAGTTAGCTCACTTGGGAGAGTGTGGTGGATAACACGAAGGCCATGGGTTCGGATCCCTATATAGGGATGGCCAGTTAGCTCACTTGGGAGAGTGTGGTGCTTACAACACCAAGTCAAGGGTTAAGATCCCCTTACCAGTCATCATTTTTTAAAAATGTATATATATAGGCATTAGAGCTGGGCAGACCTGGGTTTGAATACTTCATTCCACCACAGACTTTAGTTTTCTCCTCAGTAAAATATAGGTAGTAATACCTACCACATAGAATTTTGCCGAGAATTAAAGTGAGGTAACAACTATAGATAAAGCACCTAACATAGAGCCTGGAACTAGCAAGTGGCAAATAGTAACTATTGTTAGTGTTTAGTACTTAGCATATAGTAGGTGCTCAATGAATATTTGCTGAACGAATGACCAAGTCAGTCACATGAAACCTACTCCACATCAGTTCTTTCACTGCCTACGGACTAGTAATGCAGGTCAACTCACCAGTTTGTTCCTCCCACATCATTGTATCCTTTCTTGGAACCTGGGCCTGTTTACTTTCCTTTCTCTCTTCAATAAGGAAAGGCCTGGTCTATTGTCAGACATTTTACTAGAGCTTTTTATTACTCTATCTTGCTGGCTGGGGAGTGGGAACTATAGTTTCCACTCTGACTGAGATAATGGAAACCTTGAGAAACCCAACTCTCTTTTCTCCTATGCCTGGTCTCCTGGAAATAAAAGAGCAATTAAATGTTAACTCTTCAATAACTTTATAGATCCCACACAGAGTTCATCAGAAATAAATTAAAAATCTTGTTGGGTCCAGGGCTTTGGGATGCTACATTTAAAAAAAGACTACATTGGACCAAGGAGACTAGATGAGTATTATTTGTTGTAAATTAGTCGGTGTATTTCAGGAAGGATTTTCCTCAGCAGAAATGAGTTCATAAATGAGTTATGGAGAGAAGGAGGTAATAATATCTGTTCTCTTTTTAGTCCATTATTCAACCAATTGTTGATTTTCTCATGGTTGATTCTGATAGACATTAGAAAGAAAGTCAAGGAAGAATGTCCATAGCATGTCTTCGAAGGATGGTAGATGAAAGATGGGATTGGACAGATTGTTGTTTAGGATTATGTGAAATACTTGTTAGTAGTTAGAGATAGACACTGAGTTAGGACCATAATGTTAGTACATTAGAGTACAGAGATTTTGCTCAGATTTGTTGCCCTATCTTCATCCCACCACTTTGTCTCTCCGTGCCTGTATCTCCCCAATCCTGATGGAAGTTAGTAAATGGAATTGAGATTCTGT
This sequence comes from Galeopterus variegatus, assembly GCF_000696425.1. Classification (NCBI taxonomy): domain Eukaryota; kingdom Metazoa; phylum Chordata; class Mammalia; order Dermoptera; family Cynocephalidae; genus Galeopterus; species Galeopterus variegatus. The sequence continues at coordinate 94,651 of NW_007728347.1, forward strand.
AGTTAAATTTGTGAAGTAGCAATTGATCACCTTTTGAAAGGAGTCAAGACTAGGAGGATTTAAGAGAAGCAAGCAATGCTTTCTAGAGCATCTTCCTTACTGCCCAGGAAAAGCAGCTGCACCCAGAAGTTGTTGGAGGCAGCAAGCTGACTTGGAGGTGAATGACCCCACCACAGGGGTACCTGCCTGTCTCCTACCTTTGAATGGTCTGACCTTCCAACCAGCTTGCCTGGGGATGTGCTGCCCAGTTGGTGGCCTGACTGTTTTTCCTTGTGACCACCAGGGGATCAAGTATTTGCTGGGCTAGAAGAGCAAGCCCGCCAGGCGATGATGAAAACTGATTTTCCTGGAGACCTTGGCAGTCAGCGACAAGCTATCCAACAACTAAGAGATCAGGACTCCAGTAGCAGTGAGTTCTGCACCTTCTGGTAATGACTCAGGGCAATGGGAGAAGAATTATCAGAGTGTGTGTGCTCTGGGGATTGTGCATGGGGGTTGGGAGGAAGACATTAAAAAGGAGATATGTGGATCCTCAGTATCTCCAAAGGTGTTCTAAGGTGTGTGGGCATATGCTTGTCCAGAAAGAGAGGACAGGCTTAGCATTATTTTTTTTTTAATTCATGTACTATAGTTCTTGGCACAGTGCCATACACAGATAGGTTTGTGATGGTTGTGATAGGCAGGGATATAGGAATAATTAATTAGTGCTCAAGCAGCCTCTGAGTTAGGTCAAATGAAAAGAAAAAAAGCCCTGTCTCCTAGGATCTATTTATTCATAATTAATAAAATGTAAGGGCAGCATTAATGAATTCTTGTTTGAGGGCCCAGTTTTAATGTTACACAAGAAGATTTGCTTAATGATATAGTAACGAGACTATGCAGCATATAAAATGCTGAAGTCAAAGGCTTCCCACACCAGTGCCTTAAGTAGTGCCTTAAGTGGTGAAGAGGTGGCAAAGACAGTGGCTGTTACAGGTTGAATCTCATGGATTGTCTATTCCATGACCTGTCTGAACAAACACATTTTGGATGTGTTATTTCCTAGGAAGATTTGCACACTTTCTTGATCTCACCCACTTGATATTGGTTATCATTAGTGTCAATTCACAGTAGTGACATTTCTGATTTTTCTCCACATTTGAGGCATGGGAGAGAACGGAGTGCGTGAGTTCTGTAACCTTCTAGAAACTTGTTTCCACCCAAACTAATTAATTAGTTTCCATCCAAACTAATAATTAACCAACAATGGAAACAAAAAATAATTTAGCAACTAATTGCTCAGGTACAGAAAAATTAACCCCCAACTTTCCAGAAAACCTATGGGAGCCACCAGTTTCTTGAGTACGGGTAGGAATAGGAACATCTACAAATGTCTAATAGGTTTCCATTCAGGAAAAGATGCAACATCCCTGTAGACAGCACACCTTTTTTTTTTTTTTAATATTTCTAGTAAAGAGATATATTTGGATTATTGATAGATCACAAAAATGTATATGGTACAACATTGTCTTAGACCACATTTACAGGTATTCCAAATAAGAACGTGGTGAGAAAACATGGTATGATCTAATCTGTGCCACTTCTTTGTTATTGAGATGGATTCAAACAAAGGAAACTTTGGGCTGGGGAGTAAGGCATACATACCATAGATCTTTCCAGGACCCAAATCCAGTCCACCAATTGACTGGAGTATCTAATACAGATATATGTAACTACTAGCAGATGACCTGGTTAGACTTTCTCATGAAGAAAGGGAATGTAACCAGTTTTGCTGAGTAAGAAAGGAAATGTAACAACTGGTGTTGCCCAGATACTGGTAGATTAAGAAGTTATGCAAGGGATAGTACAGAGAAGATAAGCAGTACTGTTAGGTAGGAAACTGAGTCTCACTGCAGATGCAGAGAGCCTGGGAGACTCTACCCTGTTTTTCTCTCTTGCTTACATCAGGCCCAGGAGTCCAGGATCTAGGTGGGGTTAGAATAGGGCTGGAGTCTGACAGCTTCCCTAGGCTTGACTTCCTCTTGTGATCTTCAAGGTACTAGCACTTTTTGTTCCTTTCAGAAAGAACTCCCTTTGTTAAGGGAGAGGAGAGAGGGTTAAACCTTTTTTTTTTCTATTTTATAAGTAATAGAGAAAAAAAATCATCAGTCTTTCAAATTCCCTAGCCATAGGCTGACCTCCCCAGAGCCACATCCTGCCTCCCAAATGAAAACAAACAATTCACACTTTAGTCACAAGAAATTATATTTCATCCTAAAGCAATGAATGGCCCATTCCTTCCACTTAATGTATTCAGTTGTCCATCAGATAATCCAAAGAAGCAACAGAAACAATGGAACTTATTTAGCTTAGAATGCTGCATTAGTAGTAGAGTAAGAAGAGAGTGAATTAGATACCACTACAAACTACCTGAGGCTTGGTTGCTGTGCTAATTTCTCCACTATCGTGAACCACCCTTTCCCTATAAAGTGTTATCATTTTTAACTAATTTACTACTGCCTCCTTTACTGATAAGAGGGAAGAAAAACTCTGGTGTTTTGTAAGTGCACTTGGGTTTGTTGGGAGTGAATAGATTAGTGGGGCTCAGAACAGAATGGAGAAATTGTGCAGAGGAGTTATGGAAAGAAGGAGGTAATAATATCAGTGAGAAATGTAAATCAGAGGTGGTGTGTTGTGGGAAAGAGTTCGGTGTGAAGTGTGATTTGAAGAGTGAGATATTTCAGAACTGTTTAAGAGGGATTATTTTTTTGATAAGGTAGAGGGCACAATAACCATTTTCCAGTGCAGTTTTGCCTTAGATTTTCTCTTAAGTGTGTACATGGCATGATAAATAACATCAATAGCTGGTTTCCATTTAACACGATTTGTACCCAAATGAGCACTGATACAAACTATACTATGGAAGATCAGAAAATGTTTTCCATTATAGCTGCAGACACTAGGGTGGATAGCAGCTCAGGATGTATTCATACAAAAATCAGAACAAGTGACCAGTTTGTGTGTTCCAGGTGACAGTGAGGGTGATGAAGAGGAGACCACACAAGATGAAGTCTCTTCCCACACATCAGAGGAAGATGGAGGGGTGGTCAAAGTGGAAAAAGAGTTAGAAAATGCAGAGCAGCCTGTTGGTGGGAACGAAGTGGTAGAGCATGAGGCAAGTGACAAATGGCTCCTGGTCTGGGAACACCATGCCCTTCCACTCTGCCCTAATGCTTCTCACCCATATGTAACAGTCTTGCCTCTGACAGTCTTCTGGGCCTTCACATGAAGCCTCTTCCTTCATAGTTTTGGAACCCACACCTCAGACACACAGTCCTCATCACACCCAGCTTTCCTTTTCCACCCACATATTACTGCAACCATGGACAGCTCTCCTTCCTAAAGTGCCCCACTTCTTTCCAGACAGAATAGCCACCTTTGCAAAATAAGAAGCTTACTTCCTGAGGTGTACTCTTGAACATGCATGCAAATTTCAGTCGAAGTGTTACCTGAGGTGTCACTTTCTCACTAAATTGTTTCCTGAGGATTCCTGCTAGGATCGTGGCAGGAGAGAAGCTAATCCTTTCTCTGCAGAGTTTACCTTAGGGGGAAAAAAAATAGATAGCTCTCTCTGGGGCAAACCTGCATCCTCATGGCAGGAAGCCTTGGAGAAAATGAAGATGGAAGCAAATTTAATTCCCCTTCAGTGATTACCTTTTCCTTTGCCCACAACAGGAAGCTAAGAGTAACGTTGATATCAGATTGTGCTCCTTTTAACATGATTCCTTGTTACAAGAGGTGAGGGCAGGGAAAAGACTACTGTAGAGACTTAATGAGTTGCCTATTTGTTGAATTGCAGGTCACAGAGAATTTGAATTCTGACCCTTTGCTTGAACTCTGCCAGTGTCCCCTCTGCCAGCTAGACTGTGGAAGTCGGGAGCAGCTGATCGCTCACGTATACCAGGTATGGCGCAGGGAGCTGTGTGCTCTGGAACAGGAACACTGGCAGCTAGTTTGTAGCCCAGATCCTGCTTTGGCCTTTGTCTCTGGCTCCTGAAGGAATCTTGGGTTGTTGCTTCCATTAAGACTCTGATCCAATCCTCAGAGCATTTTAGAGAATAAGGGGGATATGTTGGGTAAATACGTTCTTGTTCTTAGGCAAAAACACTGTGAAAATTAAGTATCATATTTTTTTCTATTATTTAATGCATATTTTAAATAGTGAAAGAGAAACTAGCATCTATTAATAACGAGGGTGGGCTAGCCCGTTAGCTCCATTGGTTAGAGCGTGGCACTGATAACACCAAGGTCCAGGGTTCAATCCCTGTACTGGCCAACTGCAAAAAAAAAAAAAAGACAGCTTTGTTCTAAAGAAAAAAATTAGTTAACATAAATGTTTCTTAAATACCAGTGAAAGTTAGTGTAAATGAGGGGATCATAATAACATACTTCTGTGTTCTTTTTATTCTGATTCAATGGCAGGGCAATAAATTGACAAGGCAGCAGCACACTTGGCAGCCTGGGTTGTACCATAAAGATAGTTCATGAGGGGTATTTCTTTGGAAGACTGTCTTAAAAAGATGGAGAAAGGGTAGGACATAAATACCGTTGCATAGCAGTATTCCCAGCCAGCCTCTAGATTTGGCTTTCATGGCTCCCTTAACATGCACTTGTACCTACACAATGTGAGCCAGGGAGACGGGAAGCATGATCCCAAGCATGAACTCCTCTCAGACTCTGGAGAGGGCTCTGGCACCCCACTGCTCCTCAGGCCAGCCATGTGTCCCAGAGTGTAGTCAGAACTTAAACTAATGAAATCTGAGTGATGGTCTGAATGGCCAGGCCCTCCTTCTAAAGGCCCACTAAATAGAGACTGATTTTTCCAGGGGCTAAATAGAATAGTTGCAAGTCCCTTGTTCTGAGACTAAGGAAAGAGGATATTTCGCAGGAAATAGTTTCTAAGTGGGTGCAGACTGTCCTAGAGATAGGGCAAGATTGACATATTAAGGCTCTGTTTTACAGCACACTGCAGCAGTGGTGAGCGCCAAGAGCTACATGTGTCCTGTGTGTGGCCGGGCCCTTAGCTCCCCAGGGTCCTTGGGTCGCCACCTCCTAATCCATTCGGAGGACCAGCGGTCTAACTGTGCTGTGTGTGGAGCCCGTTTCACCAGCCATGCCACTTTTAACAGGTTAGCCGGGCACCTAATGCTGTTGTGCTCGGAGCAAATTACTGATTGTGGGTTCTGCTTTCCGAAGTCAAAACAAAGGCTAAAGATAGGCAACACAAAGGCAACTGATTCATGACCATTGGGAAATACAAGTAATGAGGCTAGAAAATATGCCCATTCCATTAGATATCTCCAGAGGGAAATTAATTCCCATTTCTTTCCCTATCAGAGTAATATTTTCAACTAGAAAGAGATGTAGGGAAGTCCAAGAACACTTATGATAAAGCATGGAGAAAGAAGTTTCAGGGTGCTGAGAGGACACTGGTGTTAGGATATAGTATCCACTAGTGTCCTAGGAAGACTGAAACTATGTGAACATTGTGTCTTTGTCCCATTTGCGTAGTATACAATGCAGAGTCTGCCTTTGCATAGCAAGTACTGCCAGGGGAGAAGCAGGTGAGTCAGTGAATTGCACCATGCCAGAAGGAAGTCTTCACGACCAGGACCCTTCTTTCCCATGGTAGGACTGCCCCTACACAGCTCTTACTAAACACCATCATTCTAGCTTGAATGAAAACTTCACATTGTAAGGGTTTGTCTGATTTCTGGTGGGTTGCTGTAGCAGTTGGCTCATTCTCTAACTCCAGGTGGGCTTTAAGACTTGATAGCCACCCTAGCCCAATGGAGGAAGGGATTCCGAGATGTAGAAGCAGTCTCCCAAGCTCTCAAACTGACCCCTAGTGGTGAACCTGGGGCAACTGGCCTGGTAGGAGAGGAGTAAGTCAGGGCTGGATAGCTGAGCCTTGCTAGAAGGAAACAGTAACCAACCAAAATTTTTGCTTTCCAGTGAGAAACTTCCTGAAGTACTTAATATGGAATCCCTAGCCCCAGCCCACAGTGAGGGCCCCTCCAATGCTGAGGGGAAGGACACTGCCTTTAGTCCTCCGGTGTACCCTGCTGGAATTCTGCTTGTGTGCAACAACTGTGCTGCCTACCGTAAGCTCCTGGAAGCCCAGACCCCCAGCGTGCGCAAGTGGGCCCTCCGTCGACAGAATGAGCCTTTGGAGGTACGGCTTCAGAGGCTGGAACGAGAGCGCACAGCCAAGAAGAGCCGGCGGGACAATGAGACCCCTGAGGAACGGGAGGTGAGACGCATGAGGGACCGCGAAGCCAAGCGCCTGCAGCGCATGCAGGAGACAGACGAGCAGCGGGCGCGCCGACTGCAGCGGGATCGCGAGGCCATGAGGCTGAAGCGGGCCAATGAAACCCCAGAGAAGCGGCAGGCCCGGCTCATCCGAGAGCGAGAGGCCAAACGGCTCAAGAGGCGGCTGGAGAAAATGGACATGATGTTGCGAGCTCAGTTTGGCCAGGACCCTTCTGCCATGGCAGCCTTAGCAGCTGAAATGAACTTTTTCCAGCTACCTGTGAGTGGGGTAGAGTTGGACAGCCAACTTCTGGGCAAGATGGCCTTTGAAGAGCAGAACAGCAGCACTCTGCACTGAATCATACCCTCCTGCCTGCCCTCCTACCCACCCACCCACCCACCCAAGCCCACGGATCAGTGCTCCAGCCATCCACAAGGTCCCGTCTTTGCTGCCATAGGCAGGCCCAGGTTTGTTGCAGGTGGACCTGTGCACCCCTTGCATGTGGGAGCAGGATGATGGGGGTCGGGGGACCCAGCTCAAGGCAGCTCTGGAGATGGCAGCAGGCATTCCAGAGAACTGGACTCCCCAGCCCACTGCTGCAGGCCGTTCTTATAGGACTGTGGGGCCCCAGTGTGGCCCATGAAGTTGTGAGGGCAAATAAATTAATTTTATCTTTATTGGCGCTTTCCTGCTTTTCTCTCCATCTCATTCTAACAAAGTGATGTAGGAGAGACCTGCGTGAAAGTTTTCAGGCAGTGACTTCTGGTGGTTTGCCCTTATCTGAGGAAGGGTGCTCCTCAACTCTGGCTGTCCAGAGGTCCCTTATTTGGGCCTTTACAAGTTGATGAATAACTATGACATTGAAGAACCCATGCTGACTTTAATAGGATCCATTCCCACAACCATAATGAAGATATCAACGATTTCAAGGGCTATTTAAACCTAGCTTACCTTTTCCAAATTTTTCCTCATAACTGGCATTTTCTAAAGACTATGCAGTACTTTAAACTAGGTGCAGACTATTTTTCCCAGCAAAATTCAGTTTGTCAAACATTTAAAATTCTATCCCAGCAGCAGTCAGCTGCATCTAGGAGTATGTTCATAGAAATGGCTGCAATATTAAGGTCCATAGCATGAGGGAACTCATGTCTGAGAGGAGAGTTAATCCATCTTTTCATTTATTCCCCAGAGCCAAGGTAGGATAATAAAATCCAGTGAGGAAAATTCAGAATTAAGGTGATAGGAGAGCCCAAGTCAATAGTGGCAAAGACTAGAGCAAAATGACTACTCTGGCAGTTTGTATGGCTGCCAGACCAAGGAGGAAATAAGAGGTGAGGTCATTTCTAAAAATTTTCTGTGATGGTACAGAACAAGCACAGAACTTTCCTTAGCCTGCACCAAAGGTTGTGTACAGTTTAGGTAATTATAGATCTTAAGGTCCAGAAGGAAGTCTTCTAGTTAAATTGTAACCAGAAAAATAACTATGCCAGGAATGTGAACCTCTTCCAATATCCTAACAGGAAAACTCGGACTCCTCTCTGACCTCCATAGGTCCAGGGCTATTTAAGTGTCAACTGACCTCCACCACACTAGTGTTAATTTCTACCAGGCAGGCTGAAATATTTGTTCTGAAAAATACATTTAAAAGAAAATAAGTATTCAACTGATCCAAATGCCTTTCTCTCACAGAGCTCCATACTGAAGACCTAGTTGGGAAGCTTCAAAATGGTTGAGCACTCACTATGTGCCAAAGATTATTCTGAGCACCTTGCATGGATTATCTCAATTTTCACAACAAACTGAGTTAATACAAACTCAAGAGTTAGATGCCGGGATTCAAAACTGCCCTGCCACTTACTAGCTGTATAACTTTGGGCAAGTCTTGGTTTCCACAAAATGGAAATACTAATACTAGTAACAAATGATTGTGTGTATATATCACTTAGGATAGTTTGTGGCACATAGTAAGTGTTCAATAAATGTATCTAAGTCACTATTATATACCTGAGTATTTGACCACTTACTATTGGCAAGTTTTCTTTTTTTTTTTTTTTTAAAGATGACCGGTAAGGGGATCTTAACCCTTGGCTTGGTGTTGTCAGCACCACGCTCAGCCAGTGAGCGAACCGGCCATCCCTATATGGGATCCGAACCCGGGGCCTTGGTGTTATCAGCACCACACTCTCCCGAGTGAGCCACCGGGCCGGCCCATATTGGCAAGTTTTCTAAGTTAGAAGTGGTAGCTATGATTGGGGCTAATTTATTCCAGCAATTGTGGCAGTATTCCTGAGTAAAGAATTGGGGAAAAGGCCAGCAGTGAGGATACCTCTAGATCCTGTGATTGATTCCACTATTGTCTAAGTCTAAAGGCAGACTTCCAGGTCTCTGAAACAAACTGTGCAGACCATGCTTCAGATCTAGCTCACGCCTTCTGCCCTGTGCTCACCACACGGAGATGGGTACTGTTTGTGTTCCATTACAAGTGCTCCCACAAAGGGTTTCTCTCCCCCACCCAATGGCCACCATCTAAAGCTGGGATAGGAAGAAGGCGCAAACACCAAAAGGAAAAGCTAGTAGTTTATATAGATAGATATATAGATATATAGATATTGATATATATTGTGTTTACATAGTCCACAAGTTAAATGCAGGTATCCATAAGAAGAGCATTAACAATAAAAATACAATCTGTGTGTAGCCAAGTACAGAGACTTAAAATGGTAAAACAGCAAAAAGGATCTCACAAAAGTACAAATATACAGTACAAATTGATTTATTTAAAACAGTTACAAAAAAGCACAACAAAATAGAGATTATCCTTAGAATTATTAATGCTTTGTTAAAGATCAGGTAGGATTAGAGGGTAAGAATTGGTTTGGGTGGGGGGAGCACCTGACTAGTTCTAAGGCTTTAGATACAATGCAGTTGATTACATATTAATTCAGCCATTACATACTGGGGATAGTAGTTGGGGGATCAGTAATTTATCTACAGGGAACTCCTACACAAATCAGATCCATCCAGACCTCCCCAGTGCCGTCCTTCTTCTCTACTCCTAAGGACCCTAAAGCCACCTGGATGACAATATTCCCATCCTTCATTCTCCACCCCATTCCCTATCCTTATATTCTTCCCTCCCCTAAGGTGCTGTGCAAGCTGAGAGCAGTCTACTCTCTGCAGCTGGAACATATACTGTTTTGGCTATAGGGATCCTGTGTGACTAGGAAGTTTGTAGGGGACAGCCTTATTTCAATACTTTAAGTTAGCCATAAGTACAGTCAGTCTCTTCCCCAGCACAATCTAGATTCTCTTGAATATGAGTATCAAGCAAGTGAGGGATCCACCCTGCCTTCAGCAATACCAGCAACATACTAACCACTCACAACTCACAATTACGTGCAAACTCCCTGTCCAGGGGGTGGGTGTAAAACCACTGTGTTATCAGCTCTCTCACGCTCTCTTTCTCTCTGAAGAACCTCAGTCCCCATTACAGTCAAAGACAGAAGTGAATGCTTGCAAATTTGACAATAGGTAAAGGCACATGGGTTACTGCCACACACACTGCAGACAGAAACCCAATTTGAGGCCATCTTCACTGCAGGGCATTTGCAGTGAAATGGCTTTGGGATCACACAGACTTTGAGTTTGCAATCTACTGGGGGAGGATGTAGGCTTAATAGAACTAATAAAGAAAACTTTAGTGTGAAAAGTGCATTTATTACTACTGTTCCTGCTGGGGAGGCTCAACAGGGCAAACCACACCACCTCTCCTCCTTCCGCCCCAGGCACTGTGCATAGTCTGCAGGTAAGGAGAGCGTGCAGTCAACTCTAGCATCTTGAGGACCAGTGTCATCCTAGGCCACGACCAGGCTTCTGGTCCAAGGATGGATCCTAGAGTTGAAAAGAGCAACTGACAGTTGCAAAGACCCAGATGTTTATTTTATTATTGCATAATGTGGGAGACCTTCCCTACCCCAGGAAAGCTGGAGGGTGAAGGCTTCCCAGCAAAGGTTCCTGACCAACATCCAATCTAGTATGATTCAGTTCTTCAATTGTAGTGTACATTTCTTGCAATCTGGAAAGTACTGTAGCTTCAACATGGTTTGGTAAACATAGCCCTAGGAGGCCAAAATGTCTCCATAAAACTTGGCCTCTATCCTATTTACTTTGCTTATAGGACTGTGACTTAATCTCCCATGGCCAATTCAATTAATAAGGTTATCTTTACTCCAATGGACCCAGGTCCTTTCCTAGTCAACCCATGTTCACCCTTCATCTCCAGAGTAATCATCCAGCTCTTCAATATGCCTGCACGCTGTGGGTTTAAATCACATCACCAACCTGTGCTTCTCCCTAAATTGCCTAAGATGCCCACTGGTAAAAATAAAACTAACCCCCACTTGAGGAGCTATTTCAGACAAACTTCAAACCCTTTCCCAACCCCAGAATCCTTGTAACCGTAGCTAGATGAACCCTGCTGGGATGCTGGCATAGGCCCTAACATGGCTCCCCCTCATTTAATTTCTAAAACATGATACAAGATACCACAAAGGAAAGAAGTTAGTACAACAGAAAATACCCACTAAGAGGACTTGCTTGTTTCTCCCTCAAGACAATCAGACATTTGGAGCCAAAGGGCTCCTGACAGTCCTGGAGCCATATCCCTTTGGATTCACCAGCCCACCAGCAGCATTTCATACCATTCCTATTCAACATGACTTTGCTATAAAATAACACTGGCAGAACACAGGTAAGAATGGGCAGAATGCCTGGATTTAATCTACATGGTCAAAGACATGGAAGGATAGAGAGCTATAGAGGGCAGCAGGCAGGACAGTGAGCAGACAGCAGCAGTGGCAAAGCAGCACAGAGCAAAGCCCTTGGTGTTACAACCGACTGGGACCAAGAGTATATAAGAGTCAGTACAGATCTGCTGGGGCCCTTCCCCTTGGGAACACTAATCTTGATAAGAATGATGATCCAAGACTTAGGTTATTACCCATCCTTTACCGGTTCCCCTTCTCCCAAATTGGTATAGGCATGTCTGTACAGTGCCAGAGTTAGTAGTCCTCCTTTCTATCCCTACGATCTGGGAATGTCCTACCACTGAAAAGGGATTGGCTCTAGCTTTGTCAACTGCCTAATCCCCAAAAGCTGACGACTTCCCACTAAAATGTTTATTCTCTAAAAACTGCTCTCATGTTTCCTGCAAACTTAGGAAATTCCTATAAAGAACAATGGATACACCACAGGTTATTCTTATTTCTCATGCCTGGAAAAAAGACTGAACCAGAGGGAAAAGGCAAGGGGAATGCCACAGCTCTAAGATTTAGAGTGCAGAGCTTCTTTTCCTGGTGGACCATACTTTATGAAAGATACTTTTACAGCTCAGCAAAATCAAGTACTAATATTTTACACATGCATGGCACAATATTAGGGGAGCTGCTGGTATTGTTTCACCAGCAAGAGACAAAAGAGGAACAGCAGCAGAAAGGTTAGGGCCCAACTTGCCAAGAACCCCAAGAATTTCTTCCCAGGATTCAGCAAAAGTTACCAGCCTGGGAAATCACAACTAGCGTGAGTGGAGGGTGATTTGACTTAATCTACTTGGCCCGTATCTGGTTAGATAAAGGTTTGCTCCCACAAGGAGGAAGCTCTGTTGGTGTCCTTGGTGGATGTTTCTTGAGCATCTAGTGTGTGCATGTCACTATATTCAGGTCATGAGCCTTCCTATGAAGAAAGACTCTTGTGAGAAACCTGTGCAAACAATAATCCCAAGGAATGAGCTGCTCATGGAACAGCCAGAGATGAGGCCTTCTCCCAAGGTTCTCATGTGAGGGGATACTTCCGGACTCAACCCCACAGGCCCCCACTGTAGGACACAAGCCAGAAAAAGCAGCATTCAGAGAGGATGGGGGACAGAGAAAGGAAAGGGTACGATCCCAAACGCAATACAAGGTTGGTGTCTGGTTCTAACATGAACCAGAGACTGATGTACTCGTGGTGTGGTCAATAGCTTCCTTTGGATGACCTCCAAAAGCTGACTGACCAGGTAACTGTTCTCAAGGAATGAAACAGTGGAGTGTAGGGCTTGTAGCAAACAAGCCAGTTGTAGTCACTCTGTTCCCCCAGGAGAACAACCTTTAGCACCTGAACACTAAGAATGACTCCATTCTCAGAACTTCCCCTCCCCCCAGGAGGTAGGTAAGATTATTTATCCCCATTTGGCAGCTGGGGAGGAAGTGAAAGAACCAGAGGTCACAAGAATTGCCTAAAGTCTTTGACAGAGAAGAGATCAGACCTCAGAGGTTTGGGACTACTGATGACAGGCCAGGACTCATTCAGTCCCAGTACATCTGCAAACGAAATGCCAGGATCATATCCTGGGAGAAGCCTAACTGGAGAGCTCGGTGGACAATACCCTGAGTTGCCTTCGAGAGTCTAATAAAAGACTCCCAGAAAACAAACAAAAAATATCTCCCCTCCCACCTGAAAGCTGGTGGGGGAGCCTAATTCCCAATACCCATTGGAATCCTACAGTCCAGGCTGATGCAAAAAGTTGTGAAGAAAACGTGAGCTTAAGACATGGTGGGGGAGGGCAGTGGAGAGGGGCAAATGTAATTAAGATTAAGAATACTCTCTGTGGAGGAACACACCACCTCAAAATAAAATCTACTTCAGATATTGAAATATTATTAAGACTATCTTAAAGCTGGCGGTGAGGGGACAGCCTAGGGCATAGTTCCCTTCTTGTTTCTCCACCAAGCTGTTTGGCAGTGGAAGAGGAGGGACATGATCTTGAGTTTTTAAAAACAGAGATTATAGCTGAAGGGAAAATAAGAGACCCCTACACACCAACTAGAGGTCTTGGTCAGAGTGGACAAAAGCAATTTTGCAGAAGAGGAAAGGCAGTACAGCCACAAATGAGGCCCAGGACAAGACACCATGCAGGGAGGTTAGGGCAGCACAAGGGCGGGGGCAGGGCAGGCACTTAAGCACAACATAGACAAAGGAGGGGTGGAGGTCCCTGGGAAAAGGGTCCACTGGTTCTTTCAAAAGTCCCCATTACCAACTAGACAGTTAGTGAAATTTCAAAGTGGGCCTGGCATGCTGAGAAGGAGGAGCTTTGTTAGGTTGGCTACATTTCCAGAAGCCCTGCCTACAGCCCAGTCAGCCTGGCTATCTGGTCTTTCTCCCAAAGTCCCCCAACTGGGTCCCCAGCAAGGCAGTACTTCACTCTGATCCATGGAGGGGTTTCTCTCTCTCTCCTGGCCCCCAAGCTGCTAAAAAGCCTTGTAGGAGGAATGGTGAGAAGAAATGGGAAAGGTATGAAGCAGAGGATCAAGCAGAGTCCTGTAGATGAGTGCTCCTCCCCCATAAACCCAGCCACAGACATCTGTAACAAAATCACCCTTTAAAGTGCACATCTCTCACAAGAAGGGTTCTGGGTGGGAACCCTCTTATTTCCAACTGTGGGGCCTCCTGCCCTCCCACCACAAAAAAGAAAGAAAAAGAACTTCAGACAGTTTAACTGCTACTATAAGCTGTGGATCATCATTTTTGGCTCTTTCTTTGCTCCCTCCCTCCATCACTTGCTCCCAAAGCCTGGGCTTTCCCTTACAGGAGCTAGGGATAGGGAGGAAAGGACAGGGAGGCCCTGATTTTGGAATGTTTCTTATCTTGTGTGCACCCCCTTCCTTCCTTGCCCCAGGCCAGCTGCTCCCCATCACAGCACCCTCTGGGGCTGTCCTGAAAGGATGCCATGGGGTAATGAGCAACAGATCCTGCCTCAGGAGGCTGCCTTCACACCTCCCCTTTATCCCCAAATCTCACTGCCAAGAGAGCCATTCCCTGCTCAGCATGTGCAAATCCTCTGCCTGCTCTCAGCGAGGCTCAGCTCTGGAGTAAAGCCCCAGTCCTGGTCTAGCAAAGAGGTTCATTTTCCCGCATTGGAACGTCCTTCGATGGACAGCTTTACCTCCTGTGGAATGAAAGAGGCATGAAGCGATGCAGCCCGGGCCTCCTGACGAAGCAATGCAGCCCGGGCCTCCTCTCCTTGCATGCTGTATCTTTGGAAGCTCGGGGTTGGCCAGCAGGCCTGGGCACCAGGCTCAGGCTGGGAGGTCTCTATCACACGGGAGCCCTCTCCTGCCAGCTGGCTCTTCCCCTCACTGTCACATATTTCTCTGGATCCCAAGACTGTCCTCTCAGGCCTTTCTCGGGGGAAACCCTGCTGGCCTGGGGGAGCACAGCTGGCCTGAGAAACTGAATTACTGTTCAAGCTCTGTAAACTGATAGAGATGCAGACATCTCCAACCTGTAGCCGATGGCAGGGCAGAGAGAAGAGTTGTGCAGTCCGTCCAGGGCTGCAGGAGGACCAACCCTGGCCATATACAAAGAAGGGATGCTCGGGGGGCACCTCGATGCTCACTTTGCTCTGCTGCTCACCAACCACGAAATGCAGCATGACAAATCCAGGCCACTGGCTCTCCTGAATGTCTACGACTGTGCTAGAGTCAATCTTCAGTCCTCCGCTTACTTCGGCACTACGCACAAAATCCTGGGTCTGGAGGTCCTCCACCCGCTTTAGCTCCCCCGTAGCCAGCTGGATGATGGCGCCTTTCATGAAATGGGAGGGCAAGTGGGAGGAGGTAATGGGGGGTGGCGTTGGCTCCTTGTCTGGGAAGGTGGCTCTGGCCGGCAAGTCCAGACTTGATGCCACCAGGATCTCCGAGCCCATAGAGAGCAGGCTTGGGTCAGTTCCAGAGGGCACCAGGTTGCCGTTGGCTACAACCATTGCTTTGGGTAAATGTCTGTGTTTCACCAATTCCTGATGAGACTGTAGGTAGAACCCACGGGCCTGATTTTTCTCTGCCAGCTCTGCCGGGTTCCTGGCCGACCCTCGCCCCTCACTCTGATGGTCAGGGGTATGATGGGACAGGTTGAGGGGACTGGGTTCATCTTTCCTCTGAGCTGCCACCACACGATAGTCCTGAGAAGCTAAAGCGCCAACCACCCGCTGAACTTCAAGGTCGGTGTCTGGGGTCCCTCGGTGTGCTGGCGCCACCACCTCTACCCGTGGAGTCTGAGAACCTGAAAACAACTGTCCATCCACCACACATTCTACCACTGGCACCAGTCCCTGGCCTTCTCCCTTGCTGTTGGGGGAGTCAAGGGCTTCACTTTCCCGTCTTACTAAATTTCGCTCTCGCTGTCTCTGTCCTCCATTGGCAGCAGCTGCTTCCAGAGCAGACTGGCCCTCCTGAGGGGTAAGAACTGGGCTAGTGCCTGCTGGAGGGTTTTCATGCAAGGTATACCCAGCCGGTAACCTGGACATATGATAATAAATGGGCATCCGGCCTGGAGCAAGGTCCAATGGCTGAGTATTCGAGTGATGTGGCAATTGCCCAGGTGGGGAGGTGGCAGAGGGGGCTTTGTTAAATGAGTGGACTGGGGATGAAGCCTGAGGGGGAGGAGTGGCTCCTTCTGCCAGGAGTGAGGCATATGGCACAAAGTGTGGAAGGTGAGACGTGGTGAGGTTGGTAGAAGGAGAAAGGAGGGGACTCGGTAGGAAATTAGGTGGCAAAGCATAGGGAAGGCTATAAGGAGACCCTATAAACTGCAGTGAGGTGGACGGGAGCTGAGCATAGTGGATCGGGGGATAGTGGATTCCTGGATGCTGAATCAGTGAAGACGCTACATTAAATGTGGGGGGCAAGGGGCTCATGTTCACCACGGATGGGAGACCAGTTGGTGAGAAAGTAGCAGGTGGCACAGCCACCTTATACAACATGCCATATTGATCCACTGTCAGACCAGTGATGGCCTCAGCTCCATCACCCCCCAGGCTGACTCTGGCTCCTGCCTGGCTCTGCCCTGCCACCACAACCCCTCGGGACCATTCAGAAGCATCACTGGAGGGTGTGTGGTTAGTGGAGCAGCTGGTAGTTCTCCCCATATCCTCGCTGGTCACGGGGAGGTCTCGTTTCTTTGGTGGAAGGCATTCCTGACTCCTCTCATGAACAGGTTTCATATTGCTTTGTGGTGTTCCTGGAGCCAGGAAGGGGTCGGCTTGCTCCTTGGGGCATCAGAAGGGGCTTCTCTGTGGCTTCCCTGCACCCCTCTCTGCTGCTGGCTGAGGCGCCCACATCTGCTAGGGAACAAACCAGAGGCAAAGAAAAGTAACCTAGGAATGAATCAAGTCAAAGGAAATAGCAAGAACCGTGGAGGAAGACGTAACAAAGGGAACTACAAAGAAAAAGGAGGTATGAGAAAGGGGCAGACAAGGAGGCTACCTCTCACTTATTGAGCCTAGGGAGAGAGAAACAGTCAGGAAAACCACAAAGCACAAAGAGTTACAAGGACTCTTGTACTCAATGATGCATAAGTTAGCTGTGGGCTCCATGACCTCAGAGAAACCAACAGCTTCACCATTAGCTATGCTTCTCATGAGCACCTACACTCTTCTCAGCCTTCTACCTTAAATAGGCTTTGAATACGTGGTCTTTGCCACTGGCTCTTTTTCCTAAGTTTCCCCTTTAGCTACCAAAGACTAATGTGCTCTCTTCTTTCCCTGAATGTATGACCTCATCCTTGCTTCCTTTCTTCAGCCTAATTTGGGTTATGATCGCACCTACTACCATCCCTCCCACCCCAAGCTGGCTAAACTCTCATCCTCCTTTGCCTCGTATCACCTTGAGGTCAAGGACCCAGGTGTCAGTAAGTCCTGCAGTCTGCTTGTAGCCTTTTTTTTTTTTTTTTAACTTTCTCCCTAAACATATTATGAAAACTAGCATCTTCTTCACCCCACTACATCCCAACTTGGGCCCTATAGGGAGAATGATTATACCATCTTGCTCTACAACTTATTTCTTTCTTCTCTTCCCCAAAGAACAACAAAACTCTTCTGACCTCACAGAGACTTCCTGTTCCCTAGTCTGGCAAGTCGTCTTCTCTTCTCATTGACAACCTTCAATTTGACTTCTTCATTCATTCCCTCTTTTTTTTTTTTTTTCCTTTTTTTGCCAATGGCTCTTTTTCCATTGTAGAATACACTCTAGGCACTACTTCATAAAATCCTGGGTCCACTACTCTAAACATACCTGTTTATTTCTATCTTAGGTCTGTATAATTCGTAAGAAAGTTCTTGCTCCCCTTTCTGTCATTGTCACCTTTCACAAATGCTTTTGTTCATTGTCAAAAAGCATCTTTTTGGTCTGAACACTGCAATGTATATGAACTTTGTCACCTATTTCTTCCAATTAGGCTCCAGAGCTTTCTATGAAACAACATTCTGTTCTGTTTTTTCCACTGTTGCATCCTAGGAGTGTTTCTGCAACAAGGAATCCAAAGTGCCTGTATTACCTGAGCTTCCACTGGTGCTTCTGAGCAGCTGTAGTAAGTGTCCTCCCGGCTGGCTTGGGAGCCTAGAAAACAGAAGTAGAAATGGAGTAAGCAGGAGCCTGACCTCTGACCCTCCCCAGGGTCATCATGAAAGGTAATTCCAAAGCCACAAAGACATTCCACAACAAGTCCTTGCCTCGTCCTCTTCTCCAGAGGTAACAGCACATTTATCCAGGCAGTTGAACAGAGAAAAAGCCATCTCCTAAGCTCTAATTTGTAAGAAGACATCCCTGGAAAAAAATTTCCATATATCAAATTTCATTGTTTATCCTTAACATCATATTCTTCATTCTCTACCCGTTTCCATTTCCCAAAGGTTAAATTTACTTCCAATCCAAATTTCAGTTAAACGCACAAATAAAAATGGAATAGTTAGCATTGTTCCCATGTGAACAATGACAGGCAGGAAAAATCAACTTCATGTATTTCACCTTTATACAGGGCCTATGAAAACACAGATGTGGAGGTTATTTAAATGAGCAAATCGGCACTAGAGGAAAAAGAACAATCATTTACGTTTCTGGGGCAGAAAAAGAGGTCAAGGGAGAGTCACTCAAGGGGGTGTCACTAAAGGGAAGACTTATTAATAGGTTTCCAGGGTAAAAAAAAAAAAAAAAAACAGCTCCAGTGTGTATATGTGTAAAATTTTCTGAGTGAAAACTTTATACCAAGTACTGAATCAGGTATGACAGAAACTGAAAACATTGCCTTGGTCCTCATGTAACTAACAATGGGGAAACAAAACTATCACTAAGTTACACTAAACTATCAATATCTGAATCTACACTTGCCAGAATCATCAAACACTAAAGAATGGAGCCTCAACCTCTGAAACAGAGAAAGTAGTATTGATGGGTACTCTGAGAAACTACTGACTGTCCTGTCCAAGTCCTACAGAACACTGCAAACCTCAGTCACAACTGAAAGGCAGCGTTTATCTCAAGATTGGCAAAGTGCGTGTGTACACGAAAGGTGAAACGATAGAAAAACAAGGTAGAAAGACAAATTCCTTATCTACAAATACAAATTATACAAAGGGCACTAGTCACACATCCCTACTCCGCCAGCAGTATCAGTAACAGAAAAGCTGTTTTCTCCTTCATTCCCAACAGAAACTGGGGTCACATCTTCAATCTCAGATGCAACTAAAACATTAAAGTAAACCTGCCTCTAGGTCACTAAGGGGTTAGCAAACACAGGATAATAAAAGGCCTGAAAGAGGCAAAAGGTCTGCGGGAAGGACAACAAAGCGCCAAGCCTGTTCGCCAGGTTCCCACAACGCAAAACACATTTTGGAATGTGAACCCTCGGTCCCTGGAGAAGCTCAATGAGGATTTCTCAAGGGGAAGACGCAGCTTCTGACCGCAAATGAGATAACGGGCCGTTCCGAAGAGCTGCTGACAGGAGCCCGAACGAAGGTCCTCATTACGCTTGAGTCAGAATCAAGAGGCTGAACACAGCCGGAGACCTCAATTTGCAGAGGGCTTAGAGGTGCGCCCGACAGAAAGGGAGAAGCTTGGAAGACTAGGGTTTATGACTTCCCGTGATCCCGCTATCCTTGTTCCAACAAGGGTAGGGCCCGAAATTGGGAATTCTGCGTTTAGAGAGAGGAGGGTCGACCCTTCACTAAGGGGGTAGGGGAGAGGCCCCGCAAGCGACGCTACCTTGCTTGGGGTCCCTTTCAGCCTGGGGGACTTGGACACCCTGGCCCGCGGGGACACAGCCGCGGGAGCGCCAGGCCCTGAGGCCGCCTTCCGGACCCGGCCGGAGAGAAGCGCGCGGGGATCTAGGCGCGGACTCTTTTGCTCTCTCTGTCCGTGGTGCTCAGGCCCCGGCCCGACGGGGCATCGGGCTCCTGGGGGCCACTTCCTCCGGAGCTCCAAGCCCAGGCCTGCCTGGCCTCCGTAAGGCCGGTCCGGCAGCCACCACTCCCGGCGACACTCACCGGCCCATCTCACAGCGCTCTCCGGGATCCTCCCACTCGTCCCGGAGCCGCCGCAACCGCGGCCGCCGCCATCCCCGGCCCCGGAGCCGCCCCACACCCAGCGGCCCCCCCCAAGGCGGGCGCCCGGAGATGGCGTCAAGCTCATCCCGCCCCCGGCGCGGAAAGATTGCGTCACGGCCCGGACAGACCATCGATGCCTAGGACTACCGGGGGGGGGGGGGGGGGGGGGGGGGGGG
>NW_007728347.1:114673-129210 GCF_000696425.1 Galeopterus variegatus
GGGGGGGGAGGGGTCGCGTCCAGCGCCCCCCTCTGGTGGGAAAACAAACTCCTCCCCCTGGGACCAGATCACGTGAAGAGGGCTGAGCCCGGCGCCCTCCCTCTGACCCCACAATGACCCCACAATCTTTTCACTTCACTAAACTCTAGGGGGTTCCCAAACAGAGCCCTGGGGCGTGGCCATCAGCGATCCCCATTTCCTGGACCTCGGTCTTGTGAAACCTTCTTTTGGGAACCTCGGGGGATCCCGAGGCGACCCAGGAATAAGGAAATCCCTCCTGGGGACGCAGGATGGAGATCCGAGCTCTTTAAGAGTTGAGAAATGGGCCTGAGAGAGATAAGTGAACCTCACCCAGGATCTAGGGGAAGGTGAAGCAAGTAGAGGGAGACCTAAAAGTTTGTGGGGAATGAGAGGAAGGGGTTTAGTACAGTGGGAAGCAGCTTGGTTTAGTGGGAAGAAGGCTTGACTACTCGACGAAATATTAGGTCACCATTCATTACAAATTAACTAGTCGACTTCATAATAACATGAACATCTGATTAAGTGCAAACAAAAATAAATGCCAGTTGAGTTTGTGTTTGAATTACAATTATGTAAAAAAAATATTTATGCTTACTTTCGGCAAAAACAAACAAAACTGAGGGCCGGCCCAGTGGTGCACTCGGTAGAGTACGGCGCTTGGGAGCGCGGCGGCGCTCCCACCGAGGGTTCAGATCCCATATGCAGACCGGTCCACTCACTGGTTGAGCGCGGTGCGGGCGCGACACCGAGGGTTGCGATCCCGTTGCTAGTCCCGGTCCGGGCGCTACACCGAGGGTTGCAATCCCATTACCGGTCACAAAAAAAGACAAAAAGGAAAAAAAAAAAAAAAAAAACTGAGCAAAAATAAGTTTGACCATGGGAGAGATTGGGTTCTGAGAGGATTTATTCTTTTTAGTTTTTGCAATCTACGTTTAATGAATAGTTGATTTTTGTTTGATTAAAAAATTATTGGCTGGGTGGGGAAAAGGTACTGGCTAGTCTCTGCTCCCTACTGTGTAGGTGTCTGATCTTAATAAAGTCATTTTGCCACTTTAGTCTTTGGTTTCTACTACCGCAAAATAAGGCGCTTGAACCAGCTGAAGGAGTGGGAGTAAAATGTAGATAGAAGAGCTCTCCGAACATTTTGTGAAGTGAAAAAATAAGCCAATATGTTAGTACTATTCCTGACAGTCTCCCTCTCTCTCAATTTGACCAAGAAGGAAGTTCTGTGGTCACTCAGTGAATTCGTTTTAGAGCTAACTGGCATTCCGGTTTCTAGTTCATCCCTTAGCTCACTAAACTGGCATTAAAATTGCCAAGATAGAGACCCTCTGACCATCCAGGTACAGTCTAGGATAGCCAGTTTCTCCCTGATCAAAATATATACTCAGAGAGCTGGTTTTCGTACAAAGTTGAAAGAGCAGGCACAGGTAGATGTAACTGAAAAATTTTTAAAAAAAGGTTTTTTGGCTATCAGCCATTAACATAGTGACGTGTCCGTTTAAAAAACAGGATGTTCTGATTGGTGGAACACAGGTGATTTCCTGGTTTGGTGTTGCAGTCGCAGAAGAGAGGCTCATATCTTTGCTGTATCCTATTCCAGAGCTTTTACTCCGAGCAATCTTCATTTCTTTGGTCATACATCTTGACGGTAGGAAGCTCCATAGACACAGTTTGACGGGAATATTAGTGATAAGTAATACAGTTTTTACATATAGGACACTAAAATAACAAAAAGTAACCTAATTTCTCCAAAATTCTATATTATTCTCTGGAATGTGGGTAATTCCCTATTTAAGTTATTTATATTAAGTAAACCCAGGCTCTTATCCTTGTAACTGGCTCAATAAATAGTCTTTGAATGAAACTTCACAAAGATATCCCATACTGGGAGATTTTGCTTGCTAATTCTTTTGCTCCCCTTTCCTTGCCTGTACTCTTGTCTAGTTTGTCTATATGATAGCTATCTATTTTCAGTCTATCATCTGAAAGTCCTTCATTTTCTTTCACTGAGTTTTTTATTTCTACCAAATTTTAAGAACTGATAAAATAAAGGAGTTTTTTTTTTTTTTTAAAGGTATTTGGAATATTTGGGGACTGAAAAGTTAAACTTCATCTGTTTTGTCCACTTCTACCCTTTCCCTGGATTACTATTGAATTCCTTTATTCTGTTTAGATTGAATATTTGTGATGGCAGAGCTCAAGCTACTCTGTTGGAAGGAAAACAACTATAAAACCCTGTCAGACGGGTTATTCTTCTCCCTACGCAGGCAGGAGTTTCAAACCAGTTCTCTGTGTTGCCTAGTTCCTCATTTCTAGACCTGTAGTACAGGAAAGGGAGACTTAGAAAACTGTCTCTACTCTTTTTGAGATTAGGGATCAAACCAGAGAGAAGCGCTGGTAACTTGGAAAACCATGTGTGTCATAACAAAAGAAATAGGTGGCTTTTTTTTATACTGTTATGTCTTCTTGCTTGTATGCTTCAGCATGTAAAGGTGTCATTTTAGGAAAGGAACTTCATCTTTGGGTGCCAATGGCTGAAACGACAACTAATCCCTAGTATACATTGAAATTATAGAAATATTTCGTGGATTTAGCTTTCCTTAGAAATGTGTTAGTGCCTGGTATTAGATTATTTTTCAAAAAGCTTTTCTAAATGTCCAAATGTAGAAATACACAACTTTCAAGTTTCTGTTTTATATTCTCTGAACAATTCTGTCTTCATTTCCATATGCTTTTAATGTTGTGATCTTCCCAAATTCCAAAGAAGATTTGCCTTTTTTTTGTTGTTGTTGTTGTTGTCTTTTTCCGTGTCCGGCAACGGATCGCAACCCTCAGTGTTGCCCCCGCACCAGACCGGGGACCGGCAACGGGATTGCAACCCTCGGTGTTGCTCCCGCGCCTCGCTCAGCCAGTGAGCGGGAACCGGTCTGTATGTGGGATCCGAACCCTCCGGCGGGAGCGCCGCCGCCCTTCCCAAGCCGCGCACTAATCTAGTGCGCCACCGGGCCGGCCTCAAGATTTGCCTTTTAAATTCATTAATATTTCATATGGAACTCTTACAATTTCTCCGTAAGTGAGGAATACATCATTTGGGGAGGGGGATCTTCCTCTCTTGCCTACTTCCTCAGACACTTGCCAAAGATTTTCATTTTTGTCAGAGACTTCCTGCGGAACTCTCAAAGGCTGCAGTAAAAACACTGACGATTGGAATAAACTGAAGGAAACCTAACCCTTATTTGAATTGTAAGAATCATATCTGGGAAATTGGTCCCTAGAGAAGCAAGTGTATTCAGGCCATCATTAGGCGGCCACGAATTCTTTACATGGCTTGTGGAATGAATAAAGCGGGTACAGAAAAACTGGAGCCCCCCAATAAAACTGACAACTTTCTTTTTCTCTGGGAAGCTTGCTCAGCAAGGTGATTTGTGAGCTGCTGTGTCTTGTGGTGAAACAATGTTCAGCTCTACCTTCAAAGCTGATCGCCTTCGGGTTAACCTGCAACTGGTTATCAATCGCCTAAAACTCCTGGAAAAAAAGAAAAGTAAGTAAATACACCAAGCAGCATGGCAAGCTGCCTCTCAGATCACTGCGCAATCCCCATGGTGATATTTCTCCTAAGACCTCACTTAGCAATTTCAGTATTGCTTCTGACTTGTGGGAATGCGGTAATGATTATTATGGAGATCAATTCCTTTAGAATGTTTCCAAAGACTGTTCTATATCTTGACTTTATCAATGTCGGTATCCTGATTGTGATATTCTACTACAGTTTTGGGGAACACTGCGTAAGGGGTACTCTAGATCTCTCTATATTATTTCTTACAACATGTAGACTGCATGTGAATCTACGATTATCTCAAAATAAAAAGTTTAATTTTTTTTAAAAAAGTTCTAAAGGTTTAAAATGTAAAACAACGTCCAGATTACTGGACTTCTCTACATCAAGGCAGAGAACTTTATCTAGTCAGTCTTTTCCAATGTGCAATTGCCATTAAGCTTGAGCCCTCTGGGCAAATTTTTCTGGAAGGTCTTTACCTTTTTTCTTCTGTCAAGTGATAGCTCAAGCCGTATTACACCCATGTTCAGGGGAGTGCTCACAAGTGTTGTCTTAAGTCTGACTTCTCTTTTCCTTTTTTCTTTCTTTTTTAATCGGGGAGCAGTCCAGGCCAAAAATGGTTCAGAATGCTCCCTGACTTATTTTCTGTTGCCTTTTGCTCTTTCCTCATTCTGCTGGGTCATGTGAGCCATTAACCCCTCAATAAACTGAAAAACTGATGGTCTCTGATTATCAGGAAAGTTCAGGTGAAATAAACATTGCACATAAATGTATTTTTTTTTTAGTGCTCAGTAAATAGTCCTATTGAATTACCATAATCTGTTGGTAGGGAGGCAGCTGTTAATCAAACTTCCAAATTGATTTTTGGGCATTCTTTAGCCAAATCTTGCAGATGTTTGGGCATTATGTATTTAGATAATAGGGGCCTAAGGAAAGTACCCAAAACAAATTTAGGCAAATCCAGTGGTGCCCATTATTGTTACCATGAAAAATGAGGATGGCATTGATGTTGTACACAGCACTTGTAAATTTTAAACTGTATGACCACATGTTCTTTTATTTGATACTGACGATCCAGTGATACATATTATTATCCAGATAAATATTATTCTCTTTTACAAACAAAGTTTAAACATGGAGTCCCTGAGTGACTTGAGATTAATAAAACAAATTAGCCCTGCCTTATCTAAATTTATTCCTTTTTAAAAGGAGACAATGTCACCTACTGAAAAAGAAAAAAGAAAAAGAAAAAAGACGGCCAGCCACACACACACACACACAAAAGAAAAGAAAAAAATAAATAAATAAATAAATAAAAGGAGATAATAATCTTGACTTTCTATCACTCGGGGGTTCTATTTGTATCACAAACTATTACCTGGGCTCACAATAAATGTTTGCTGATATTGGTATTGGTGTAAAACAAGCAGTTCAGCATTTATCTGAAACAATTCCAGTACTACCATGATGTTTTTTCCCAGACATGTCTAGAGTAAAGGACATTTTCCCAGATTGGACATGGCTACACTCCCTTCCAAGTACTGATCTTTGTGTTTCTCAGATTCAAATGCAATCTCATGTCAATATGTTTTGTAGCAACAGAGTAACTGCTATTTATGATTAGAACATTACCTGTAGGGTATGGTAGACAGACAGAGTATATTTGTATAATTTCGAGGCTCTGAAGTATTCCTCGTTTGTGAAAAGACACAAAAGATTCCCCAGGCTCAGTCGTCAGTTGGTAAAACAACATAGTAAGACTTTACTTGTTCCATTGGATTGCCCTGGGGCAGGTTACATTTGTCACCTCTCCAACATGACTCTACTGGTTCATTCTATGACATAATGTGGTAAAAAGGCATAGGAATTTGCAGCCTGATGATTTGGTCTTGAGCTTCAACTCAACCAATTACTCCAAGTCATGTGATCATGGGCAAGCTGTTTAACTCCTCAAAGTATTCAATCCTCTTAGCTGTAAAATGGAGATAACATACAAATCTCACACAGGTGTTAACAGGAATCAAATAAAACTGTATATATGAAAACATTTTTTAAAATTCAAAGCCCTACATGCACTGTCCTTTTAAAAATAACTAATCTTTTTATTACAAAAGTAATAAATATTCCTAATGAACATTTTAGAAAACAAAGGTAAGCTGAAAGAATAAAATAAAGATTACCTGTCGGGCCGGCCTGTGGCTCACTCGGTAGAGTGCGGTGCTGATAACACCAAGGCCACGGGTTCGGATCCCATATAGGGATGGCCGGTTCGCTCACTGGGTGAGCGTGGTGCTGACAACACCAAGTCGAGGGTTAAGATCCCCTTACCGGTCATCTTTTAAAAAAAAAAAAAAAAAAAAAAAAAAAAAAGATTACCTGTCAATCTTTAATAGGTGTCAGAATCCACCAGACTTCTTACAACACAGATTGCTGGACTCTTCTTCCAGAGTTTCTGATTCAGTGTTCTGGGGTGGGGCCCAAGAATTCATGTTTCTAACAAGTTCCTGGGAGATAATAATGCTGCTGATCTGGGGGATGACAATTTGAGAGCCACTGACCTAATGTGAAACACTCAACTTTATGCATATACAGTATTTTTTTTTTTTTCTCTTTTTCCGTGTCCGGCAATGGATCGCAACCCTCAGTGTCGCCCCCGTACCGGACCGGGACCGGCAACGGGATCGCAGCCCTCGGTGTTGCTCCCGCGCCTCGCTCAGCCAGTGAGCGGGAACCGGTCTGTATGTGGGATCCAAACCCTCGGCGGGAGCGCCGCCGCACTTCCCAAGCGGCGCACTGTAGCAGTGCGCCACCGGGCCGGCCCCATATACAGTATATTTTAAGTGTGTGTGTTGTTCGTTTGGTTTATAAAACCATTGTTTCACATTATTGTGTAACCTGCTTTTTTATTCAACAACCCCCTCTTTGCACATTCATTTTTCTCTGTGTGCTTTGTGCTATAGCTGAGCAGGCCCAGAAAGCAAGAAAGGAGGTTGCAGACTATCTGGCTGCTGGGAAGGATGAGCGAGCTCGGATCTATGTGGAGCACGTTATCCAGGAAGACTACCTCGTGGAGGCCATGGAGATTTTGGAGCTGTACTGTGACCTACTGCTGTCTCGGTTTAGCTTGATTCAGTCCACAAAGTGAGTGCATCATTTTGCATACTCAAAGAAGTGACAAGGCATCTCTCCCACCTGGTGAGCCAGCGGGGGTGGGATCTAACTTGTTGGGAATATTAAGGAACACTGTCTCTAACTTTTATAGGAAGAACTACCCCTTCTTGAAGAGAATATGTCAGTCCAAGGAGGCATTTTTTAGGAAAATTAAATAGTTGTGTTTTTTCCCCTGAGCCGTAAGGATATAGTATAAACTTATAATAGAAAAATTGGAAAATACAGGCCAAAAAAAAAAAAATCCATTATCACCAAATTTGGAGATAAGAATTTTGGTATATTTCCTTTCAGTCTCTCTCTCTCTGTACATGTATATGTATATGTTTATGTGTATGTATATGTATGTAACTGTGTGTGTGTATACATGTATACCTGTACATATTGGTTTATATTCCAGTTGCAGTTTTTAAAAAAAATTATTTATTTTTGTTTTATGAACTTTGTCCATTGGCTACCTTTGAAGTATTTTATATTTGCACACAAATTATGCCACACTGTTCAGCACCACCAAAGTACAATTTTTGAATCTTTCACTGAAAATGAAAAACACTTCTGTCACCTGTTCCCAGTAAAAAAAAAAACTGATGTCTACAGATTGGCTGATTTAGTCAGATAGGAACTGAAGTTTGAAAAATGGTCTTTGCTAGTTTTGAATTCATCAGATAAAGACCATTCGAGGAGTATGGTAGGACCATAGAAAAAGCAAGAAGGCCAAGCAGAAGGACTACCACAAATAACTGATAAAAGCTCCAGAGAATCTTGCTAATGAATGTACCAGTGTTTTGAGGCAAACAAAGTTTATGCACATCAATTAGTTTTGTATCCTTCCATTAACTGATATCAAAGTTCTTCATTAAAAGGCCTGTGGGCAAATAGGAGGGAGGTAAAGGAGCTTCTTTGATTACTTTGATTTTCTCCCTAAGCTCCTGCATCTATTGCAGGAATATGATGGGTTCTGACAGGCCTTTGAATGCCTCAGTAATGTTAAAGGCCATTCGTTGCTACTGCGAGACGGTGTTGAGTTTGTTGACCTCTGGGGCACAGGCTTGCCTAACCGCAAGGTTCGTGGTTTCAAAGTCAGACAGGATTTTATTCTTCTTTTGAGCCAATGTGTGTTGTAACTTCTCAAAAGAACTCCTTCACTTTATCTGAATCTTTAGTCATTAACTGTAGGGATTTCCTGTTGTAGTTTCCAAGGTATCCATGCTGGAAAGGGCATCTTCCCAAAGCCAGGTTTCAAAGTCCTGGAAGAAGGACTCAAAGACATCCCTTCCTGAGCATAGGAATCTTTGATAGATCATAATTATATTTTGCTGTTGTTGTTTTTGCAGCTGGCCCGTATGGGTATCTGAACCCTTGACCTTGGTATTACAAGGCTGTGCTCTAACCACCTGAGCTAACCAGCCAGCCTGATAGATCATAAGACATGCTTCTTGTGGTCACCACAAATAGCACGAATCCCACAAATCAGCTGCCTATCAGTCAGGCAGAAACTGTTGAGAGGCTGCCCCAAGTGTCCTTTGCACACTGGCATTTTGGAAGAGATCTTGATCTTCTTGTATTTTCCCACAACACCCTTCAGGCAGTAATCAACCTGCAGGCTACTGACTCCAGTAGCTGAAGTTTCCTTACAGCACCTGGGGCACTTACTTGAGTGGAGAAGGTCTCCACAATGAATTCCGCACATTCCCCACTAAGATACCTTCTAAGCATTTTTTTGGCAGAAGTTGTTCAAGCAAGGCAAAACTGGAGGATTGTTAAACCTATTGTAATAAATTAGGCATAGTGAGATCTTCTTACAGCAGCTACATCACATACTTTGTCCCCTGCCAGCAGGTGTATTCAGTAGGGTTACTATCTACCAGAGCAAAGCAATCAGATTTATCTCCAAATATGGAGATAAGAATTATGATATCTTTCCTTTCAGTCTGTATATGTATATCTATATGTAACTGTGTGTATACACATATATTTACATGTAGGCTTATATTCCAATTTTAGTTTTTAAAAAATTTTACTTAACTTTTTATTGTGAACAATGTCCATGAGCTACCTTTGAAGTAGGGAAAAGAGGGAAACATAAAGCTCTGAGTTACATAATTTTGTCCATTCCTTAGGGAACTAGATTCTGGTCTGGCTGAATCCATGTCTACACTAATCTGGGCAGCTCCTCGATTGCAGTCACAGGTGCCTGAGTTGAAAATAGTAAGTTCAACCAGTTTTAACTGCCTTGTCGTGATTGTATGTGAGGGTGTTGCTAGTGTTACCTGTTTGGAATTGTAGTATTATTTAAGGAACACTTTCTAATATTAAGGGATAACCAAAAAAGTACTTTCTTTTCTTATTTTTTAAGTGAAAAATAAATACTTTTTTCATGACAATGGTAGAACAACAAAAGAATAAGCCTTAACTAAAACAAAATAAAACAAAACAAAACTCAAACTGGGTTTCTTTTGGAAAGAAGTGTCATAATTTATAAGGTGTTTAGAATTAGAGGTTTTAAATTTCACATTTATCAGATACTTAAAGACAAAGCAAGCATTTGTTTCGTTATTGTTATTTTGATGGTAAAACAACATAATTCCAATGAGGTAACATGAAAGCTATTTTTGCTTTCAGTTGTTCTTCATCTAAAGCAAATTTGCCATAACTTGATGAATTTTGCCTATCTTTCTTTCTTGATGATGATTTGTTGCAGGTATCTAATCAGCTATGTGCAAAATACAGCCAAGAATATGGTCAACTGTGTCGAACCAATGAGATTGGAACTGTCAGCTCTCGGGTAATACCATCTCCAGAGATACAACATTTTTCTAAACCAAGAAGTCTGGGAAAAGCTTAGAAAACTCAGAACATATAATTTTGCACAGACTGAAAGGTGTTTGAAACTGTTTTGCAGTGGAGGCCCAACAACTTGGATAAAGGTCTTGGACTAGAGAATGGAACTCAGATCTTTAAAAAAAAGATGAAGTCAGAAAAACTGAGCTGATTTCTTTTTTAAGAAAGCACACATTTTCCTAAATGTGACTTGCCTAGTAATATGAAGGAAGCTAATGAAACTTAGAAGTTTCAGCATTTTGGGGCCGGCCCAGTGGCGCACTGCTACAGTGCGCCGCTTGGGAGTGCGGTGGCCCTCCCGCCGAGGGTTCGGATCCCACATACAGACTGGCCGCTCACTGGCTGAGCGAGGTGCGGGCGCAACACCGAGGGTTGCGATCCCGTTGCCGGTCCCGGCCCGGTACGGGGGCGACACTGAGGGTTGCGATCCGTTGCCTGTCACGAAAAAAGACGAAAAGGAAAAAAAAAAAAAAAAAAAGAAGAAGTTTCAGCATTTGAACATATGGCATCATGACCACACATGTATAATTCAGGACTGACATTCAGCTGGAACACAGAGATCTGGCTGCAGCAGTTGTTTTAGGCTGGTGGACATTCTTGTCATTCAGGGTGTCCATTCAGACTGGTTAGTGTCATGCTCTACAGCTTATTAAATATGTTGACTATCACCCCTGATGTAATTAAAGCACATCACAAAATCAGAGTTTTTGATTCAAAACATTTTTTCTTATGATTATTTCTTATGTTTTCTTATATTATTTCTTATTCCACTTGGTTTGAAGTTCCTTCACTCTAGGATAAGGTTGTCTCATGATACACAAGCAGGACCCCTCCTTCTTGTTAAATTATACAATTTTTTTTTTCTTTTTGTCTTTTTTCGTGACCGGCAACGGATTGCAACCCTCAGTGTCGCACCCGTACCGGACCGGGACCGGCAACGGGATCGCAACCCTCGGTGTCGCGCCCGCACCTCGCTCAGCCAGTGAGCGGCCGGTCTGTATGTGGGATCTGAACCCTCGGCGGGAGCGCTGCCGCGCTCCCAAGCGGCGCACTGTAGCAGTGCGCCACCGGGCCGGCCCCTAAATTATACAATTTAAAAAAAATTATACATTTCAGGGCTGGTCAGTTAACTCAGTGGTTAGACTGCGTGCTAATAACACCAAGGTCCAGGGTTAGATCCCTGGACTGGCCAGCCACCCACAAAAAAAAAAAAAAAATCCTAAACAACAAAGAATAGAATAAAGATGAAGAACAATGATTCAGAGTTGAAAGACCACCTAAACTGTTTTTGTTTCTTGTTTTGCAAGTATGTATGTGACCAAATCTGTTGTGTTCTTTATTTTACAGCTAATGTGTAAATTGAATGTGAACACTCTACCCCAGGTTCTAGTGGAACAATACCTTACAGAAATTGCTAAGAACTATGATGTGCCCTATAAATCTAAGGCAACCGTTATGGTGAGTACTTCCAAGAAGAAAGAATTGACTCAAAGCTGCGATTTCTGTCATGCACCAAAAATTTGTTCTACTTAGGGATGTGGCTTCTGGAATTGTGTAGCTGGAGTAGCTCTGGAATTCTGAAGCAGGTAAAATTTGTGTTGCTTCTCTGCCCACATACTTTTTCTAACAGACCTTTCTAAGTTGTTAGTGATAGAGTAGAAAACAAAGATGAAGGTACCTAAAGTGTTATATCCAGAAGAGGGTAAAACATTTTTAGTTCTTAAGATCTTGAATTTGTCTTGGCATTATTTTGCATTTTAATAAGAAACACTTGAAATAAAAGATACAAGATCAAAGGCACAAAGCAGTATCATTTATCTTGGTTAAGAGCATGGGTTCAGGGGTGAAACAACCCATATTCGGATCCTAGCTCCACCATTTATTAACTATGAGACCCCAGGCAAGTCTTAAAAACTCAGTTCTCTGGACCGTAAAAAGGGGGATAGAAATAATTCCTATGTCACAAGTTTGTTGAGATGATTAAAAGAGCTAATATGAATACGGAACATAAAAACAGTGACTGGCACATAACAAATGTAATCAAGTTTTGCTTTTTGTCATCATCATTATTATCACAGAGGGTGGATTAAGCCTCCAAAAGGGGGCCATGGACTGTCTTGGTGCAAGAGGGATTTCTAATGCCTCTCAAATAATTTCATGTGGGGAGCTACTTGTTGTAGTGATTGATTAGGCTATCTCTGGTGACTTCTTTATAGAAGATGGCCTCATTTTTGGGTGCCAACCTCCTGCTTAGTGCAAGTGTGAAGCGACAGGGAGTCTATTCCATCTTCTGTGTTCCCACTGCACTGCCTTCAAATTGCTGGTGCAGCACGTACCATATTGGATTATGGTCAAGGAGCACCTTTATCTTTTCTGATGCTTTGCACCTAGTGGTTTACTGATGGGCACTCTTTTACTCTTTTTTTTTTTCTCTTCCAAAGAATTAAATAGCTTGTTGAAAATGACACATTGTAAAAATTTAAGCAATACAGAAAGGGACTTCGAAGAAGTAAAAGCCACATGAAATGCCACTACATATGTGCCCAAGGGCTTAGTCTTTGGAAATCTTCTCATTCTTCCCACGTCTCTAGGCTCATGGTTTTCAATGCCATCTTTATGGTGGGGACTTCCATATGTATATCATTAGCTATATCACTAGGCTTATATAAACTCCAGGTTCATACATCCACCTTCCTTCTTGACATCTTCACTTGTATGTTTCAGAGGCATCTCAAACTTAACAAGTCCGAAAGCGCTCTCACTCCTTCCATAACCCTACTCTTCTACAGTTAATGGCAATTCTATGCTAGGGCAAAAATCTTGATATCTTCTTCCTTGACTCTTCCCTTTCTCTCAACTCCTACCACCCCACCCCCCGCCAACCAATCTTTCAGGAAATCCTGGTTATCTACCTTTTAAATATATCCAGAATTCTGCCACTTCTCGCCATCTCCACTGCCAGTACCCTGGTCTAACCAGCAGTCCTGTCTTGCCTGGATTATGGCAATAGCCTCTTAATTGGTTTTCCTGCTTCTATTCCTGCTCCCCCATTAAATGATGCTCAGTATGGTGTCAGAGATCATGTTAATATCTAAGTCAGATTGTGTCACTCCTCTGCTTTTAAAGCCCTCCAGTGGGTTTTTATTTCACTTAGAATAACAGGCTAAGTCTCTCCCATGCCTTAAGAGGCCACCCATACCACTCTCCTTTCATCTCTCTGACCTCATTCCCTCCACTCTCCCCTTGTTTACTCTGTCTCAGCCACACTGGCCTCCTAAGGTTTCTTCAAACACATAAGGCACATTCCCACCTCAGGACCTTTGTACTTCTTTCCAGTACTCTGTGTTCTCTAGATACCTGCTTTGACCCTTCTTTCAAGTCTGTGCTTAAATGTTCTCTGAAAGGCCCTTCCTAGCTGACTACCTTCTCCCTACTCTCTGCTCTGTATTTTCTCCTCTGTAACACTTTAACATACTGTATCACTTATTGATCTTGTTTATTATGTCTTCCCCACCAGAATGGCAGCTCCAGACTTTTGTGTGTTTTGTTCAATGTTGCATCCCAGTGCTCTTCCTGGCTTATAGTTGCTAACGTTCTATAAACTTTCTTGTAGTCATATCTATGCATATTTATGTATAATTGCTCTTAATTGGTGTACCATAGTACCTGACCTCAAAGGTACTCAAAACATAGTTATTGAAAGAGAGAAGGAGGAAGCATGTGGGCTAGAAAGCCTGAAGGTCACTTTTAACTGTCATTGACTAGCCTATAAGCTTCATGAGGGCAGGAGCCATGTCTCTTTGCTCGCCATTTCTTCTCCAGTGCATCCAAGAGTGTTTGGTATGTATTGAGTAAGCAATAAACAAATGTATAATAAATTGAGAACCAGATGGAATTCTTACCCTCTTGCCTTAGGCTGAAGTCCCAGCAGACCTGGTCAGTACCGGATTTACCGAGGATGTCAAGAAAGATGCCCTCGGCAGAGGAGGTGGTACTGTAGTGGGAACTGGTCATCCATGTGGGGCATCACCAGTATCTACACTAGGGCCCTTAACTGTGCCATCTGCAGTCCCTTGTTTCCCATCACTTCCTCCTGAAAGACAGGTCAGTATGAATGGGAGAACTGAATCTGGAATGGGACTACGGGTAGTGTCAGAATATATTTCTCATTGGGCGTTTCGAATAGTAAAATGATCTTTGTGAAGTTTTTAAGGCCAGGGGATATTTGCAGTCATTTAGCCGGTATTTGATGTGTTTATACACTGAACTCATGAAAAGAGAGGGCTATAGTCTGTCGTCAACCTCATAACAATACTATGGTATAGACTGCAAAGAACATTTTTATTAGCTGGACAAATTTGAAAGTCTTGGGCCGGCCCGTGGCTCACTCAGGAGAGTGTGGTGCTGAGAACACCAAGGCCATGGGTTCGGATCCCGTATAGGGATAGCCGGTTGGCTCACTGGGTGAACGTGGAGCTGACAACACCAAGTCAAGGGTTAAGAATCCCCTTACTGGTCATCTTTTAAAAGCAAAACAAAACAAAAACAAATTTGGAAGTCTTTATAGTGATTTAGACTCATGTTTCAGATTAGATGTTTTCAAATTATATATAGTACAAACAATTTGCTTTTATGTTAAACAATATAAAAACTCATAACATTGTATACATAAATTTGGAGAGGTCAAGTAGGTAAAAACTAAAGAGCTATAGGCATTAAATTTTTTTTTTTTTCCTTTTTTTGTCTTTTTTTTTTGTGACCGGCAACGGATCGCAACCCTCAGTGTCGCTCCCGTACCGGACCGGGACCAGCAACGGGATCGCAACCCTTGGTGTTGCGCCCGCACCTCGCTCAGCCAGTGAGCGGGAACCGGTCTGTATGTGGGATCCGAACCCTCGGCGGGATGTGCCCCCGCGCATCCTTACCTATGTACATGAACCAGCTCCAG
>NW_007728347.1:129480-137460 GCF_000696425.1 Galeopterus variegatus
GCGCCGCCGCGCTCCCAAGCGGCGCACTGTAGCAGTGCGCCACCGGGCCGGCCCGGCATTAATTTTTTAAAAAAATTATTTTATTTATTGAATCAAAATTGATTGTACATATTTTTTGGGTTGAATATTGGCATATGTTGATCAAATCAATATTACTAGCATATATACTGTTACAAATCATAATTATTCTTTATGCTCCTTGTCCAATCTCTCCCCTTCCCCAACTCCCTCCCTCCTTCCCCCTCTAATTACCCTAGATTTCTTCTCTCCTTCTGAAAGAATAGTGGTTACTCTATTAATTTGTTGCCTAGATGATCTGTCCAGTGCTGAGAGGTGTGATCAGGTCCCCCAATATTATTGTAGAGCGGATGCTTTTTCTGTCACTCTGAAATGGGCTTTGTGGAGAGAGACATCCTCTTCTTTTCTTTATCTCTGCTGGTGACTCTCCTTGTGAGAATGCACTCCAGTGGTTGGTGGACCATCTGCATGGTGGTTGTGGTGTCTATCTGCTTTGGTGGCAGCTATGGTTATTGTGGTGGCTGTGGTGGGCCACCCACATGGAAGTGATGTTTTTGTCATGCTCCTTGGTGCTGGCGGTGTTCCTGGTTGTGGAGTGTGTCTGGTCCCCTTTTCCATGCCTCAGGTCCCTGGAAGGACCATGAGGTGCTGGCGTGGTGTGCCTGGTTGTGGGAGGAGGATAGGCATTAATATTCTTTACTCTTTATTCCTTCAGCATAAAGTGAGGAGAAGTTCTCTTGTTCTTTTTACCTTGCTAGGCTTTTCTGACCCCGAAGCTCTTTTTCTAGGATTTTAAATTTTAGATATAATCTAACTGATTTTCTTTATTGAAATTATTTGTTGGAACCACACCTTGTGAATTGTTCAACTTTTACTCTTGGAATGCGAGTCCTCTGATTGAAAAATAAAACAAAGGAAACTTTCGATATATACAAAATTAGAGAGAATAATACAGTGAGCTCCATGTATCCATCATTCAGTTTTAACAGTTGTCAACATTCTGGTGCTCTTATTTCATCTATCTATTTCTTCCTAATATTTTTTGTGGGGAGGACAGAGAAGGAATTGTAAGCACATCTCAGACATTATATAATTTAAACTGTAAATACTTCAGTATATATCTCTAACACAAACTCTTTGTTTTTACAATATAAAACAATGCCACTATGTTCAATACAATGAAAATAATTCCTTAATATCATATAATACTCAATCCATACTACATTTCCAGGATTGTCTCAAAAATGCATTTTTTACACTTATTTTGTTGAAATCAAGATTCAAAAAGATCCACACATTTATTTGGTTGATATGTTTCTTAAGTCTTTTAATCTTTAACAGTATTTTTTCCCACCCCTCCTTCTTTCTTGCCATTTGTTTGCTGGAGAAAGAGTTCTCTAATTTTATTAAACAAATCATTTTTCACAAATAGCATCTCTAGGCTCAAAGATAAAATATTTCGTGGGTTCCTGTATGAGGTCACAGGTAACAGAAGCAGCAAGACCTATAGTCATGACTAAGGCTAATTTCCAGAAGGCCTAAAAAAACTTTATCCCAAACAAGAAGGAAGTTTGACTGTAATAAAGTTTAGTTAATTTCAAGTTAATTTTAAGAAAATTCAGGCCGGCCCGTGGCTCACTCGGTAGAGTGCAGTGCTGATAACACCAAGGCCACGGGTTCGGATCCCACATAGGGATGGCCGGTTTGCTCACTGGCTGAGCATGGTGCTGACAACACCAAGCCAAGGGTTGAGATCCCCTTACCGGTCATCTTTTAAAAAAAAAAAAAAGAAAATTTATTGAAGCCTTACTATGTGCAAAATATGCATTTGGAACTCAAACCAGTCACTTCTCAGTGATCTGTTTTCTTTCAGAACGATGACTATAAGAAGAACAATTTGTTTCCTTCACTGGTTCCTAGTAAGTACAGAGAATGCTGGTAGAAGTTGTAGTTGCTTGATATTCATTGAAGATATCTGAGTTGTTATAAGACTGTTTCTCCATTGGTGAGAGATAAATTAGTGATTTACCATGGTTGCAGTGTGTTCCTTTATAGTAGCTGACAGTTTTCAACATGGATGTGGACAATGTTTTGAAATTCATGATTCAATTCAGGATGTATGGACCTCCCAATACTCAAGAGATTCTAAAAATTAGCAGTTCAAGGATAATAGGAAAATAAAGCTACTCTCATTAGAGGCCTCATTGTTGGGACCTTGGAGTAGTACAAATATACTGAGTTCCTGTGGCAAGGCCTCTAATGTGAATAATTTTGTTTGCAGGCCAGGAGTTCTTAGCCTAGAGTCTACCTAGGAACCACCTAAAGTTGTAGGTAAAATTTTGTATATGTGGGAAGATTAATTATTGCTTTCATCAGATCTCAGAGGTCTTTAATACAAAAAAGTTTTATTTTTTATTTTTTATATTTTTTTATTGAAATGCATTGATTATACATATCTGTGGTGTACAGAGTTATATTTCAATACATGTATACAATGTGTGATGATCAAATCAGGGGTAATTAGCATATTCATCATTATAAAACTTAATCATTTCAATCACAATAAAGTTTTAGAATCACTACTACACTAGATCATCCTGGCACATGATTTGAAATATTGTGCCTTTTCTTTTTTCTTTTTTTTTTTTTTTTGTCTTTTGTCTTTTTCCGTGTCCGGCAACGGATCGCAACCCTCAGTGTTGCCCCCGTACCAGACCGGGGACCGGCAACGGGATCGCAACCCTCGGTGTTGCTCCCGCGCCTCGCTCAGCCAGTGAGCGGGAACCGGTCTGTATGTGGGATCCGAACCCTTGAGCGGGAGCGCCGCCGCGCTTCCCAAGCGGCGCACTATCCAGTGCGCCACCGGGCCGGCCCCAATATTGTGCCTTTTCAAAAGTCTGGATTGCGCTTGAAGGATATTGCCAACAAATCATAATCAATACCACCATTTGTATAATGGAGAAATTGTCCAATTTTCTAGTCATAGCATATATTGCTCTTTCAAATGTAATAGTAGCCTACTTTTTATAAGGCTAGGGTTTCTTTCTGGGGGGTTACCTTATTGTGACCTTTAATTACATTTATTAAAATGAATAGGTCCAGGATTCAACCCTCAAACATCTCCAAAGCCAGAATCAAGAGCTAAGATTGGTTTCGATAACTTTACGCTGCCTGACTTGTTTGATGTAAAACCTCAAGCAAGCCTATCCATTGACCCTTATGATTCCGAAGAAGTTGACTTTGAAGATCTTAACCGGAGACTTGAAATGCTGAAGAAAACAACATAAATACTTAGTCCTGGATTGGGCATTTGTCTGGAAATCAGGGCTCCTGGGCACGAACTGTAACATGGCCACCTGTGTGTGGGTCTGAAGTTTTCTCATTCACAATCTCCTCCATTTCTTAAATGCTGTTTTTCTGCCAACTGTAATAATGTGTGTATGTGTGTGTATGTGTGTTTGTGTATACACATATAATTATTTCTGTCCCTAAAAATTATGTAATTCATAGATAAAGATTCTTGATGTACAGAATTTTATTAATTATAGTCAGTAAACTTTAGTTTGTTTTCTCTTGGATCCTTATTTTTCTTGTAGTTATCTCTTTTTCCAGGGAGGCAGAATGGTATGAATTTAAATCCCACCCCTATACTTATTAGCTGTAAGACTTTTGGAAAATGGTACCTCCTGTCAGATGTGTGTGAGAGAGCTAAGAAGCTAGAGAAATAAGTCTTTTTTTTTTTTTTTTTTTTTTTTTTAAAGATGACCGGTAAGGGGATCTCAACCCTTGGCTTGGTGTTGTCAGCACCACGCTCAGCCAGGGAGCAAACCGGCCATCCCTATAAAGGATCCGAACCCGCGGCCTTGGTGTTATCAGCACCGCACTCTACCGAGTGAGCCACAGGCCGGCCCGAAATAAGTCTTTTTTTAAAAAATGAGTATCTTAAAGAATGAATGTACAATCCCCATGCTGGCCAGCTACCAAAAATTTTTTTAAAAAAGAATGAATGTTCAAACAGTGTGAATGAGAGAAATATTTTCAGGAAATCAGTGGTATCCTGTACACCTGGATTAAAATATATATACTCTGCCACTTACTAGCTGTGAGCCTCCTTTTTCTTATCTGTAAAATGGGGATAATGATGAGAATTAAAAGAAATAATGTATATAAAGCTCTTTAGCATTTAGTAGTTGCTCAATAAATATTAGTTTCCATTTTAGTTTTTACTATTTGCTGTGTTCTAGTGTACTAAATATTAGTGATTCTATGAGACCAGACAAAGGAGAGGCTGAGAAAACAAGATGGCCAATTTAATTTTTTTTTTTTTTGGTCTCTTGCGTAACTGGCTATGGGGATCTGAACCCCTGCCCTTTGTGTTATAAGGCTGTGTTCTAACCAACTGAGCTAACCAGCCAGCCCTGTTTTTCTTTTTAATAGACTTTAAGAGCAGTTTTAGGTTAATAGCAAAATGCCAAATCAATTTTTTTTCCTTTTTGTCTTTTTTCATGACCGGTAACGGGATCGCAACCCTCGGTGTCACGCCCGCACCGCGCTCAACCAGTGAGCGGACCGGTCTCTATATGGGATCCGAACCCTCGGCGGGAGTGCCGCCGCGCTCCCAAGCGCCGCACTCTACTGAGTGCACCACCGGGCTGGCCCCCAAATCAATTTTTAAATGCAATTATTGGTATGTGAAATCTCTATTTCAGAATCCTATTTTATGTGTCCAGGAGAGTTTACATTGCCCCTTTTGTATACAAGAAAGTGATTACCTATAAACTAATGCCTCTCTTTAAAAAATCAGTTTGGTCTTGAATGTTTCATTCTGGGATTTTCCTCCTCTTTAGGAAAAACAAGTTAACTCAAAGAAGATGGGGTTAGAGGGAGGATCTTCAAATCCAAGGCCAGGGAGCCACTTGCATAGCAAGCTGGCTGCCTCTCCTCAGAAGTAAGGCACTTCACACTGGCACCTGCCAGAGTCCTAAGAAGTCCTCTGGCATGTATGAATGGCTTGGCAGAGAAGGAGTTTGGCATTCCCTGAGCTGGGCACCATGGACTGGCTGCCCCAGTTACTGCAATGTCCAAATTCTTCTTGGACTTCCTAGGCTAATTTTAAAGCAACTCGTAGGGACAACTTTAGAGGAACAAGGATGAGGCTATGCACCTAAAGGAAAATAAAAACAATTTGCCATGGATTCTTCTAGGCAAATGATGGTGCCCTTATTTTTTTTTTTTTCCTTTTTGTCTTTTTTCGTGCCCGGCAACGGGATCGCAACCCTCGGCGTTGCTCCCGCACCTCGCTCACTGAGCAGGAACCAGTCTGTATGTGGGATCCGAACCCTCGGCGGGAGCGCCACCGAGTCCCAAGCGGCACACTGTAGCAGTGTGCCACCGGGCCGGCCCGATGGTGCCCTTATTAAGGAAATGAAATTATTTGAGTAAAAAGCAATGAGTCAGAGGTTTTGCTCTGTGTCTGGATGGTGCTTCCTTCTTTGGTGACCTCAGTTTTGTCTTCCCTAATGGGAGAATGGCACCATTTCCATAATTTGGGATTTGAGTTGATTGTAGTCTCATACTTGGTGAGATTTTTCCCTCTAAAGGTGCCGACATAATACAGAATCATTTACAAGGCAAGAATAACTACTCTACAAAAAAAAAAAAAATATTGTGACATAAAACTTCTCGGGTGGTACTTTGGGTTGCCTCTTTAAAAAATTTCTAGATTTTTTTGATTGCTTTCTTGGTTAGAGTGTGGTGCTGATAACAGCAAGGTCAAGGGTTTGTATCTCCATACTGGCCAACCACAAATAAATAAATAAACAAACAAACAGATAAATAAATACATTTCTAAAGCAAAGAGGGAGCTGGGCCTAACCTCGTATCCTCCGGGCTTGGTCTTCACTGGAGAGAATATATAGTACATTGAGGGAATATATAGTAGATGTCCTAACGGTCTTGATAGGAAGTCAAAGGGTGTATGGAGTTGGCTTTTGAAATTTTAATTTTTACATTTCTGGCTGTTGTCATAACTGAAGGATTAATTTTAATTAAACTCTCTTCTCAGGCCAGAATATATTGTGATTAGGGACTTGCTTAAAAGAATGTGAAAATGCTTTTTGTGAAAACATTACATAAACAACAGCAGAAAGACTAATTTCTCTCTTTCAGGCTTATTTATAGATTCATGTGACTCAAAAGATACCAAAACAGGCCAGTAGAGCTGCCTGTTTGACTCACGTCACCATATTTCCTACAGGGTTGTACCCTCTTCACTCTCCTTTCTCAGCTGAGGTCTCTGGCACATGGAGAGGCAGGAGGAGTTCTTTGTGAAAGATGCTGATTGCGTTTCTTCAGAGAGAGAGCTTTCCCCATTCCCCTTTCTCTAAAGGTCTAAAGCCTTCAGCTGCTGTGACTAATTCAGTCATTTAAGAAAATCCACTACCTCGCTAAACCTGACAGTTAGGGTGCCCCTTTATTTTTTTATTTTATTTTATTATTATTATTTTTTGTCTTTTTTTTACTGACCGGTAACGGGCTCGCAACCCTTGGTGTTGCGCCCGCACCGTGCTCAGCCAGTGAGCGGGAACCGGTCACCACATGGGATCCGAACCCTCGGCGGGAGCGCCGCTGCACTCCCAAGCGGTGCACTCTCCAGTGCGCCACTGGGCCGGCCCTAGGGTGCCCCTTTAGTACCACAGATTCCAAGTGACAAGCCACGTCTTCCATAAAGCCCTCTTTCACTGTTTTGGCTCCCAGTGGAGTAGGAGGGTGTGAATTCCATAAACATTCTGCTCTCCAAACCATTTGCTCTGGGTTGATCACACCCTGAGTATGTGAGTGTGTGTGCAGGTGGTGGGAGTGGTGGTGGGTGGTGGATACCGTTTTCTAATTCGTAAGATAGCACCCGATAGCAAAACCCCAGTGGGGAAGGGAAGAGGATGGGTCTTTCAGCGAGTCAGCTTCTCTGAGTCTCAGGCTCCTTATTTGTAAAATTAAGTTACTTATTATGCTTGTCTAGTATACTCAGGAGGTTGTCCGGAGGGCCAAATTAGGTTATACATATGAAGGTGCTTTATGAGCAATGTGATATCAATATTTAATAATAAAAATGATAATTACTATTAGTGCACCCTTGGCCTCCTTTCTTTCCAGCCACTTGGCATGCCGCAGTAGTTCAAGGACAGAATTGTACAAATGGGCCTACCCATTTCAACTTTCGTAAAGTGTTTTAAAATCCGTGCATGCAAGTGATTGTCTAAGGAAAAAAGTGCAACCTTCTGCCTATGACGGTCAGGTCCTAAACTCAAGATTTGTGGTTAGTTACCTTCTTTTTGGCATCCAGCCTGGTGCTGTGTTTTATTCACTTTTGAGAGTACTTTGTTGCCAATCTATCTGAAGGATTTCAGTCTAGGTAGGTCACCTTTCCTTTAAATGGGCCACGATATCAAAGCCCTCAAGGAAAAGACGCGTGTCAGATGTTAGTAATTATTTTTCAAGTCAGGAACTGTCCAGTTAGACTTTGTTTGGCTCAGGTCACTAGCTCATGGAGTAGTAGACAGAAAGCCCATTCTGGAAGGATTTTAGCTATCATTAGCTGAAGTTTTCTCTTTTTACATCTGGGGAAACTAAGGCCCTGGAGAGTGTAAGTGACCTGTCCAAGGGACCGGTGGTACTGGGCTTAGAATCTATTCTTTCGCGTCATCCTTTTTTTCATAAAATACGTTGCAAAGATACCATGTGACCATAGAATTCAAGACCACTCAGTAGCATGTTTCTGAAGTTAAAGTAAAGAGAAAGCTAAGGTCTCAAAGGAGAAGGAAAGGTTTGGAACGGACTCTCGTGGACTAAGACCGACTCAGCCTAGCGCAGTGTTCTCCGTTCCACCTGCCAAGCTTCTCCCACATGCTCTGCTAGCCCCGCCCCCTGCAGGTGGCCCCACCACTTCCTGGTAGCCCAGCCCCC
>NW_007728347.1:137571-145770 GCF_000696425.1 Galeopterus variegatus
CCCCCCCCCCCCCGCCCCCCCCCCCCCCCCCCCCCCCCCCCCCCGCAAGCGGAACCAATGTCTGTCGGCTCCGGGGTCAGCCGGATCTTTCTCGCTCAGACTCATCGCAGCGGTGACTCGGCAGCTGCGTCTCGCGTCATCAGTGACAGCCCCGACCTCTTGATACGCTTTGCGTCGC
This sequence comes from Galeopterus variegatus, assembly GCF_000696425.1. Lineage (NCBI taxonomy): Eukaryota > Metazoa > Chordata > Mammalia > Dermoptera > Cynocephalidae > Galeopterus > Galeopterus variegatus. The sequence continues at coordinate 137,750 of NW_007728347.1, forward strand.
TCTGCTAGGGGCTGTCGCCTCCTCCTTGGCAAATAGTCCTCAGCGGGGTCCGAATTTTTGGATAATCCGAGAGGGGAGGCAAGAGAAGTTGCATTCGAGAGACGTAGAATCAACAAGAAGAGGAAGACCGGGACCGAAGTTTCTGCGATAGTGTGTGAAGTTAGTTAAAAACTCCCTCCTTCCTGAGGATCCCTCCGCCTGCAGTAGCGGTGGTGAGGCCGAGGAAGCCGCCATTTTGGATGTTCGGTTCCTGCTGCCACTGCTGCCGCCGCCCCCGGAGCTGCTGGTTTCATTCGAGGTTTCGGGCCGGTAAGTGTCACTCGCGACGCTGAGAGCATATTGCTGCTTCTGCCCCGCCGCGGCCGCGAATCCTCGACCGGAAGCTTCCTGTCAGTCCCAGGGGTCTAGTCCCAGGCTGTGAGGGGTGAGAAGAGAGGACAGAGGCTGGGCCAGCAGGGGCCCGGAGCCTCAGCGGCTGCTCCGACTTTTTGAGGGCAGACTCCGAGGCCTCGGGCCGGAAGGTTCCGCGTGCAGCGGCGGTCCGTGCTGTGGCTCTGCCCGGCCGGGGCGGGCCTCCTTGAACTCATTGACTTTCTCAGGCTGCCATCCTCCTTTGAGGACTCATTGAGGAAGCCTGGGGTTTAGCGGAGCGGGCCCCACCCCCGCGTGTCTGCTCTGAGCCACGTATCAGCGTTTTCATCTGTTTTACCCGGGCAGGTCTCTCAGAACTCTCAGCATTTCCAAATGCCCAGTTAATCGCTGCCTGCCCCTGCAATGCCGTCCTCTCAGAACCGGACATCGGCCTCGCCTTTCTAACCTTTACAATCAACTTCTTTCCCAGTGTTTTGTGTGTGTGTGTGTGTGTGTTTTGGTATGTGTGTGTGTGTTTTAAACTCACCTGCGAGTACACTGCTTATCCTTCTCTCAAACTCCTGGTCCTGCGGACGTCAGTTTCCGATTCTTCCAATCCTCCTGATTGCCTGAAAGAGTCAGGACGGTTGGTTAATGTTTCCCTGTTAGGGCTTGGTGTAGATCTGTCGAACTACTCGCTCAGGGTGGACTTCAGTAAATGTTTATAAAGCAGACTAAATGGCTTTTGAGGGGCTTGAGCTGCCAAATGTTTTCTCATTTGTGGATTCCCTTCCTGTGCTGAACAAACACTTAAGCTTTCTGGTACCTATTGATACTTGGCTGTTTTTCTTGGGATTATATGTCCCTAAACATGGGAATCTGTGAAGAAGAGTAGTAGTCTGATGGAGGTAGAAAGGAGGGTAACTTTTTTTTGGCTGCTATAGGGATTAGTTAACAGAAGAGAAGAGTGAATGATTTCTTAGTGATCGAACTTTCAGGTGTTTGCAGACTGATTCTAAAGGATACCGGATTGACTTCATGCACTGGATTTTTCTGGGAATAGTTGGATTTTTTTTTTTTTTTTGATACTTAGATTTTAAATATTCATTTCCACTATTCCCCAGAATATTAGTATATTTGTTAACCTCTGTTTTTGGTCGGATCTTAACTTTTGATTTGAAAAATACGGACCCTCCAGCTACCCGTAATTTCATCATTTTATTCTACATTTAAAGTATGTTTGCAGTTTAGCATGCTTGAATAAAAGTATTTTACAACAATTCACTGATTATTTCCCACATTTTATCTCAGCCTTCGTTTTTACATATGCAAAAGAGATATAACTTGTTTGCGATCACAGGCGAGTGACTGTGAAATTTATAACTTGAACTGAGTTAAATCTGCTAAAATACTTCTAAGGCATATATAGATGCACTATTCTTATCATCAGGTTATTGAATTGAGACTGTGCTCCTGTACAGGTCATATGATGTCTTAGGAGACATCAAATTTCACTGTAAATAATCATTGTTCTTGTTATCTGTTTCAAGGAGATTTTTCAAAAATATATTAGTTACTATTAGATACTAGTGAGTTCTGTGAGTCTGCATAACTGAAGCTATGGAATTTTCTCTTTTGGTTTAAAGGAACTGTCAAACACTGTACACATATGGAATGTTCACTCATTTACTAAATATCCCCTTGTAGTTACTACTGATATGTACCATTTCTGAGTTAAACTTTTCAGACAAAGTATTGGAAGAGCTATTAGATAGGTGTTATTTAACTCAGTTCATTCCATGTACTGGTATTTAAATGTCATTCTTTTTTAAGTGGTTTGCATTCATTTGGAGAAAGTGTCCTTTTGCCTTAACAAGTTACTAGAAGACTGCTGTTTGCTGCACCATTGATTGGTCAGTACCTACATGAATGTCTACTTTGTCTGAGATTGTTGGGAATTATACTGAAATTGACTTTAGGAAACCTCATTCATTTTCTTTTGGGAGCAGTTGCTTGTTCATCTGTTTCATTGACAGCACTTTCTAGATTTGAGGGCGAATTTTAGTGTGAAACTATAAAGTACAGAAATGGCCAGGTAACACTTTGGTGATATTTAACCCCAGTATTTATTTTATCCTTTTTTTTCTTTTTAAAATTATTTTTCTTTTCTCTTTTACCAGTATTTATTTTAAAAAGGAGTTTTAAAAATCAGTGGTATGCAAACCAAAACCCCAAATTTTTATGATTTGTAAAACCTTTTTAATTTATACAAATTTATTTATTTATTTATTTATTATTTTTTTAAAAAGATGACCGGTAAGGGGATCTTAACCCTTGACTTGGTGTTGTCAGCACTACACTCTCCAAAGTGAGCGAACTGGCCATCCCTATATGGGATCCGAATCCACGGCCTTGGTGTTATCAGCACCCCTTACCAGTCATCTTTAAAAAAAAAAAAAGACATCTTAAAGGCAAGTAGGTTTTACCCCCCTTCTCTGTTGTTAAAGTACAACAGTCATAGTGTCACCTGATATGCAGTTGCTTTGCTAACTTGCTTGTTGTATCTCCTTGTATTCCTGGTGTACTGAGCATCCCAGGCTTTTCAGCTTGTCTGGTTTTGAGGTTAATGTTATGGATTCCTGGAGTGGCAAATATGAGATTTGAATTCAGATTTTTGGGACTATGAAATAACTTTTGCACCCCCCTCTTTACAAGCCTTGGTGCTAAAGTTAAGACTCATAGAGTAGGTAACGTACACTATTTGCTTATAAGAGCTAACTTTTATACAGAAATGATTATACAGTTGTACAACTCAAAAGGATTTCCATTAGTATTTCTACAGTGAGGTTAGTGAAGCTCTTTACCAAACCTCATTATTGAGAAATTGTTCAGTTTCAAGTGAAGAAAATGAAGGGAAGTTAAATTCTTTCATTCCCTTTTTTTAAAAGTCTGCATAAAAGATTTGGTTCCTTCTCACTGATTGAAAATTTTGAAAACATTATTTTAAAATATGATGAAAATACTAGTTTGAGAAGACTGGTTGGGAAAACTTAACTGGAAATAGGCACACTGTATAGTGTTAATTGAGTCTTTATAGACATTAGATTTTTATGATTAATGAAGGGAAACAAATTTTATTGTAAGTAAAAAGAACCTCCTTTAATGATAGTAGCTAGTATTTACTATGTTTTAAAATATGTATTTTTCTCCACCAGTGAGAGCATGGGCTCTATATTGTCTTTAGAAACTTCCCATGATGAAAACTTAATAAATGGTGTTGATTATTTAAGAAAAAATGAAGAAGTAGCTTATACTTTGATTTAACTAGCATTTGGTTATGTCGTTTTTATTTACACACATTGATATGCAAATATTCTTCTAAATGTTCTTTTAATGTTGTGGTTTAAAAGATAACTTTAATTTATTTGTCTGGAGTTAACATTTATGTGTGAAGGTGGGGTTCTTATATGATTTTCCTATGTAAGGAGAGCCAGCTATGGCAGAACTAAATAAACTGTTTTTTCCTCAATGAATTAAATGCCACCTTGTCATATGTTAAGTTCTCATATATGTTTGCTCTATTTTTGGATGTTCTCTTTTTCTCTTCCTGTACCATTATTTTGACTGAGTATAATAACTTCATAGATATTTTTTGTTAAAAGAAGCTCCTATCACTGTAGTTTTTCATTTTTTGCCTGTTATTAGGCATTTATTCTTGTATATGTATGGATTGAAAATCATTTCTTGAGTTCAGAAAACCTCAAAAAAGCCCACCGCTTGAAATTGCACTATATTCGTATATTAATTTCGGAGGCCTGACATTTGTTAATGATGGTGTGTCTCCACTTGTTCAGGTTTTATTTTAGGTCTTTCAATAAATGTTTCATAGATTTCATAATTTTCTTCATATAGCTTTTATACCTTTCTTACTAAATTTGTTCCTAGATTCTTTATTTTGACACTGTTGTCACTGGGACTTTTTTTTCACTCCATTTCTAATAGTTATATCAGAAACACAGGTTAAAAATGAATATTATACTTTCTTTAAATGTCTGTGGACAACCTTCCCCATCCCCCTTGTGTATCCAGAATTAGCAGAACTTGGATTCATGAAGAATATACTAGAGGAAATTGAAATTTGTTATCTTAGTTAAATACCCTTCTAACATTTTTGCTTGTCATCCTGTAGAAAAATGCTCTTAGATAAATCTTTTTGGGATGAATGACATCTTATTAAGTTTGAAAATTTGCAGTTTTATTTATTCATTTGGTTTTTATTAATTTGAATTTTCAAAGCAAATTTTATTACTCAAGTTACACATGTTTATTACTTGAAATTACAGAAAATATATAGAAGTTAAAAAGGCATGTATATTTATACCAGCTACCCTCCCTCAACATTCATTTTACCCTTTTGGGCATGTCTTTATTTTTTTATTTTTTATTATTATTATTTTTTAAAGATGACGGGTAAGGGGATCTTAACCCTTGACTTGGTGTTGTCAGCACCACGCTCAGCCAGTGAGCGAACCGGCCATCCCTATATGGGATCTGAACCCGGGGCCTTGGTGTTATCAGCACCACACTCTCCCGAGTGAGCCATGGGCCGGCCCATTGGGCATGTCTTTAAAAAACTAAAATTTTCTTTCTTTCTTTTTTTATGCTGCTGGTGGATAAAGGCATCGGACACTAGACCTTAGATCTCGGTGTTAAAACTAAAATTTTGTTTTGAGTATTTGATGACATTTCTCGAATTGAGGACACCTTAGTATATTTTTGCAAATAACATTATGGTTGGGAGAGTGAAAAATTGCTTTTTATTTTTTCAGCATCAAATTAGATGTTTATCTTGTTTGCCTATCGTTGTTTGGTCTTTATTGCTTTTCATGCATCTTAATGCTATTGAATTGTTCAGTAAGCATGTTTGCATTTACACACATCTATTTTTAAAATCTGTTTTGGTGAATTTTGATTATGGATAATTAGGCATAAAAGAAGATTCCTGTAATTACTGCGGCAATTTAGGGAGAATTGAACTTAAGACCTTTTAGAGGGATGCCAGCAGGCTACTTAGACAGGGTGTGGTGGTATCTCAATGTGGTCACACATTCCACAGCCCATTCCTTAGTCTTGAAGATCCAGAAATTCCATTTTGGTAGTACACCTAGGGATGATTCAGACTAGTCAAACACACTGATTTGTAAGTTATAATAATAGTATTGTAATTCACAAGGGGGCTATGCTTTTCTTCTGAATTATCTGTGTCTACTTTCCACAGCACACTATTTCTTGTATGGAGGTACTTGGGAGTTGAAGTACTTGAGAAGACAATAATGAGAAAGTCGCATTGTAAGCCTGAAACCAGAGCATATAAGGTTGGATGGTCTTGAGTGTTTCATCATTCCAGGCGGTGATGAAACCTGATGAAAGACCTATCCTGTCCCACAATGGCATTTGCTCCTCCAGTAACCAAAATACTTACCCTCAGATTTCGTCTCTTTTTCAGACAGTGGTGTACTGACACTGGTCTCCTTTTTCTTTACTCTGTAGACCATTTCCCTTCTGTGACACATTTCTTCATCCAGGGAAAATAGGTGTGCGCCCTCCTCACCGCACCACTCCCCTCCCTTCCACCCCACCCTCTGAAAAAAAAAGAAAAGCACAAAAACACAAAAGACAGTGAAAAAACCAGCTAGGTCAATGATGATGCCAGTATCTATACGATAACAGAAAATAAAGATCTGATTGGAGCATAATACAATTGATTGATGTGGTTTAAGCTTTCTTAGTGTTACATTCCAGTCATAGTATTTTGCAAGTTGTAAACGCATTAAAGCAATCCAGATATACATACGAGGGTACTTCAGAAAGTTCATGGAAAAATAGAATTAAAAGGTAATATGACTCTTTCCATGAACTTTTTGAAGTACCCTCATATGAAATAAAAATCTGAAATATGGGTTCTGTATGGTGCCTAATATAAAAATACAGGCCATGTGGAGAATACCAGAGAGAATGCATGTTAACTTCTTTCGAAGGTTTTGCCTGATGTTAACTTATGTCTCTTGAACATTCTCAGCCATATGTACAAATCTGTGACTGAATATTACTCAGTATTCAGTGGCAAAGTTAACTGAAGTCTAATTTCTTGAATCTTTTCTCATTGTTTAGCAAGAAAGATTTCTTCAAGTACAATCTTTGTGTTGGATAGAAAAGGAAGTGATTTTAATGTTGAAAAATTACTTTTAATTTAGGATTTCATTTTAGATTTAGAGCTTAAATACCTTTAGGTTTTAGTGGAAAATGACCACATAGCAGAAGGGGCTCCAACTTTTTGGTGATGTGTTCTTGCCTGTAAGCTGTCAGTAGCTCACAGTTTACAGCAGGTAGTGTGAGTTCTGAAGGAGGGAGAAAGTTATCTGGGCAGGGTAGAGTGGAGAACTGGGTTGCGTCCTGACTGCCTTTTCCCACAGTTATTGGTGAGCATTTGGTACACTTTTATTTTGTGTGCTTTGGAAAGAACAAGTACATTTTCTTTAGATAAGAGTCTTTTGATTTTTTTAGCATTTAGGATTTAATAAATACAGTGTTTATCAAGTTCCTGCTCTCATAGGTAAGGAGCATATAACTGTGAACAAGACAAAGATCTAGCCTTAGGAAGCTTATATTGATTAGGAGAAAGGCACTTCAAAGAAAAAAAGGTAATCATGGCTTGAGAATGGTATTGCTGTATGAGGAAAATTTTTATCCCCAAAGGGATTTGTGGAGATTTTGGAAAATAGTTGTGTTCCCCATTTGGGGGATCAGTTTTTGGAGAATTGAAACATGCAGTTATTTTTCTGTTTGTTTGTTTTCTCTTCTACTATTTAAAAGTTTCTTTCCTTAGTGTATATTTTATAATTTTGATTACTGTTTGGGTATATAAACCAATCTCATTTAGTTTAAGCTCCAAAACCTAATTTTGTTTAACAATTTTGGATAGAAATTTTTCTAAAATGAATTTTACACTTTCTTTTTTCCTCTACATTTTTGTCGTTATCATATAACTATTAATGAAAATTGAAATACATTTATCTATAATCCATGTACCTTGACAAGTGAGACTTTTAAGTTTTCTGTGTTCCCTTTCTGTCCTTGTTCTAATAAGTATTTTTACTTTTTAATTATTTGTTTTAAAAAACAAAACAAAGAGGGATATTTTATTTTGATAAAGTGTACAAGCCATAATGAGTGTAAAATATGGAACACTTAGGCACTGAATAAAATCATTGAAATATTAAAGGTAAACTGTTAGATATATATGGAGAAATTGACAGAAACACAACCATAGTGGTAGACTTTAACATACCTTTCTCAGTCTTTGATGGGTCAGCTAGTTAAATTAATAAAGGCAGACTACTGTATCTGAACTACACAATTTTTAGAATTTGGTTATTGCACAGATAAAATTTTGTATTTGGGTTTTTCCCCCTCTATATTAAATGTTAATCTTATTTTAACCATTTCTTAGTGAATTAGGGTCATACAAAAACTACGTTATGGTACTATTTGTAATTCACTGGTGCTCTTAGGACCTTAGGGGAAGTTAAATGCTTTTTGCTGGTACACTCAGTAGTCTCAGACTATGTTTTTTTTTTTTTTTTTTTTTTTTTTTTTTTTTTTTTTTTTTT
>NW_007728347.1:145929-196290 GCF_000696425.1 Galeopterus variegatus
AAACTTTTTTTTTTTTTTTTTTTTTTTTTTTTTGTCTTTTTGTCTTTTTTCGTGACCGGCAACGGATCGCAACCCTCAGTGTCATGCCCGTACCGGACCAGGACCGGCAACGGGATCGCAACCCTCGGTGCTGCCCCCGCACCTCGCTCAGCCAGTGAGCGGCCGGTCTGTATGTGGGATCCGAACCCTCAGCGGGAGCGCCGCCGCGCTTCCCAACCGGCGCACTGTAGGAGTGCGCCACCGGGCCGGCCCCAGACTATGTTTTTTAAATGCTTGTTTCTGCTATATATTCTCTTGCTGATCGGTGGCATTTTTACTTACCATAGGTGTCCTTTCCTAAAGCAGTTTCTATTTTCTGGGCCCCATTTTCTTCCTTCTTCCCTTCCATTTCCCTAATTTGTAGCTTCTATTCCAGAATAGGCTGATGAGAAGAACCTCTCTCTGGAGTAAAGTAGGTGTTTCAGTGTGTTGATGTGACCGTCTGTGTATTGGCTGCTTGAGATCGTAAAAAATGTGTTTTTGGATTCTCAGCTGTGTTCTGTATAGTCAAGTCACTACTACTTACTAGATTCATACCTTATTTTTTAAAAAGGATTTAAAAAATTGTTTAATGATAGATGTTTAAGCTGTTGTATTTTAAAGAATCATGGTTTTTGAGCATTTCAAAAAGCAAGTTAAAAAGCTTTAAAAAGATAAAGAAATCCTCAACATGGTAACAAAAGCAAGTAGGTTATATTTTCCAGATTATGTGGTCCATAACATTTACTACCCAAATTAGATGTATTTGAATTTGATTTTTAATATTAAATATTTTAGACACAAAACTTATGGAGAGTAATAATAAATATTCACTTATCTACAACCTAGTGTAAGAAATAAAACATTACCAGTGTCCTATGTGTCACTCTTTCCCTGATCATATTCCTCTCCTTTCCAGGTGTACCACTGTTTTGGGTTTGATCTTTTATCTTTCCTGTGCATGTTTTTATTTCCTTACTGCAGTTTTCTATTTCTAAAGAATATGTTCCTTTACCTGTTTTAAACTTTTATAAACATTAATATTGTATATCTTTCTGCATCTTATTTTTGCACAAAATAATTTATGCAAGGATAGTTTATAGAGCCAACGTAATGGCAAACATTTGTTTGGTGCTTACTGTGTACCCAGGTACTGTGCTAAGAATTTTACATATGTATTTTCGTTTAATTCTTGTAATAGCCCTTTGAGGTAGGTACTCTCTCCCCATTTTACAGGTGAGAAAACTGAAGCTCTAGGAGGTTAAGTTATTTACTCAAGGATACACAGCTAATAAATGGTGGAACCTGGGATTCAAACCCAGGTAATTTTACTTCATGGTTATCATTTTTAGCTTTCCGCCCACAATCCCTTATTTGAATTCTGAAATCTAAAAAAACACTGAAAACCAGGATATTTTAATAATTCTTTTGGTGGTAAAATCTGACCTGACAAGACATGAGGCATTTTGTAGTATTTATTTCTCTCACTTGGTGTGAATATTGATGTCTTGCTGCAGAAGTACTGTTCAATAATGGAGGACATGGTGGGTGAGTTATGACATATAGTATATATCATGTACTACCTTTCCAAAATTAGAAAAATTCTGAATTCTCCCCTAAAGGTTTTGGATGAGAAGTTGTGGACTTGTACTTTGCTACAGATCTCATTCCATATGGGATTTTGGAGTTGGGCTGATCCAGAAAGCACTTAATTTTGCAAAAGAAAAATGTTCTAAATATAGTAAACTAGTTTGTCCAGGACTATTATTGATTTATCATAAGTATAATTTTGTGTTAGTTATTGATCAGCAGTTTCTGCTTCTTTTTATTATATAGCTGGAATTGTAAAGATCCATTTCCTCCACTAGTCTTTTGATTTCTTAAGGATAGAGATCATATCCTTGCCAGTCCCCAGCACCTATTGCAGTGTCAGGCATAGACAAGCCTCTGTAAACATTAATGAACTTTGGTTTTATCTTTTCTTTTATTACTTTCCATGTAAAATCTTCCTTCAAAATATAAAATCATAATCTCCAACGTTTATTAATGAAAGAAGATGGGAAGACAGGGAAAGAGGCTGGCTGAATAGCCCCAGTTCTGTACCTCAGTAGTTTCTCTTTCACTTGTGATTCTTTTACTTTAATTGCTATTATTTCCAAATCTTGGTTCCTATGGTGTGCCTCCCTCCTTTCAGTGCATTGGCCAGAATATGGACACAAATTTCTTATTATTCTTTTTTGTAGGGTTGGAAATGGAAGGAATTTTCAGAATAGACTTTCTTTCTTTCTTTCTTTCTTTTTTTTTTTTTTTTTTTTTAAAGATGACCGGTAAGGGGATCTTAACCCTTGATTTGGTGTTGTCAGCACCACGCTCTCCCAAGTGAGCCAACTGGCCATCTCTATATAGGGATCTGAACGTGTGGCCTTGGCTTTATCAGTACCACACTCTCCCAAGTGAGCCATGGGCTGGCCCAGAATAAACTTTCTTACATAAATTAAAAGTAAAGAGAAATACAAGTTCCTGAAGATTTGGAATTGCCTTTCCCCATGTACATAAAGTGTTATCTTTCAGTCTCATTTCACCTGTTTAGAAGTCCAAAAGGGACATAGTTTAACAGGCAACTTTTCTGACGTGCCTCTGTTGGGAGGACACCGACCTGACACTCAGAAACTCCTTTCTAGACATCTTGATTCCTCTATGGTTCAATCAATAGAGCCCTCTCTAGTCTTCCATCCCCCATGTCTAGTTCATTGGCACAGAAAGTGACTTCATGTTTCAGGTGAGACTACCTTCAGCCATTCCTTATATAAGGGTTATCATTTTATAGGGCTATTAATATGACCATATCTTAAGTAATATTTTGTTTCACAAGTGGTTAAATATCATATGTCTTTGAGCAGGACCAAACAATTAGTAACTTTCTCATTAGTCCACTTACTATCCCAGGTATATATTCTGTAACTGATCAAAATAGGTCTTAATTGTTCAGTTGAAGGGCTTTTTTGTTTACTTTCTAAAAAACTCTTTAATTTTTAAATTAGCATACAGTAAAATTGACTTTTTGGGTTTATGGTTCTGTGAGTTTTAAACACATGACTAGATTTATGTAGCCATCACCACAGGTAGGATACAATTCCATCATCTCAGAAAAACTTCCTCATGCTGTCCCATTTTAGCCCCCTCCCTCCAACCACTGGCAACCACTGATCCATTCTTCACTATGATTTTGTCTTTTCAAAAATATCGTATGAATGGAATCATCCAATATATAATCTTTTGAGACAGTTTTCTTTCAGCATAATGCTTAGAGCTGTGTATGTTATGGTGTGTAGTAATGGTTTGTTCTTTTTCTATTGCCACATAGTCTTCCACTTTATGAATTTACCACATTTTGTTTCCTGTTTTTGGCAATTATGAACAGAGCTGCTCTAAATAGTTCATGTTCAGGTTTTTATGTGAATATAAGTTTTCATTTCTCTTGGATAAATTCCTGGATGTGGGATTGCTGGGTCGTATGGTAGGTGTATGTTTTAGTTCATAAGAAACTGCCAACTGTTTTCTAGAGTGGCAGTACCATTTTATGTCCCCACCATCAATGTCTGAGAGTTCCATTTGTTCTGCATTCTCCCAATACTTGATATTTAGCCGTTCTAATAGGTGCCTAGAGGTACCTTATTGTGATTTTAATTTGCATTTCTCTAATTCCTAATATAGTTGAGAATCTTTTCAAATGTGTCCTTATCCCTCTTTAGTAAAGTGTCTAAGTCTTTTGCCCATTTTTAAAAATTGGATTTTTTTTTTAACTTGAGTTTTGAGAGTTCCTTTTATGTTCTAGATACAAATTCTTCATCTGTTACATGATTTGGATATATCCCATTCATTAGCTTGTCTTTCATTTTCTTAGCAGTGTTTTTCATAGTACCAAAAGTTTGTAATTTTGATGTAGTCTAATTTTTTCATTTTTTCTTTTTCTTTTTTTTAATTTTCTCATTTTTTCTTTTACGGGTTGTGCCTTTGGTGTAATGTCCAAGAACTCTGTGACTAACCCAAGGTCAATTAGGTATTTTCTTATACCTTCTAAAAGTTTTATAGTTGTACATTTTACATTTAGATCTCTGGTCCATTTTGAGTTAATATGTGAGATTTAGGTTGAGGTTCATTTTTTTTTCTTTGCATATGGATGTCCAGTTGTGATGTGCGTCAAGATGTTTGTGGTATTACCTAGTTACCCTTTTAATATCTGTAGTGAAATCCCCCCTTTCATTCCTGATATAGGTAATTTGTGTTGTCTCTTTTTTTTCCCTTTTATAGTCTGGTCTGGTCAGAGGTTTTCAATTTCATTAATCTTTTCAAAGAACCAGCTTTCATTTTCATTGACTTGCTCTATTTTTGTTTTTAATTTCACTAATTTCTATTCTTTATTGCTTTGTTCCTTCCTTTTTGCATTTATTTTGCCTTTTTTTCTAGTTTCTTAAAGTGGAAGCTTAGATTAATTTGAGATGTTTCTTTCCTTTTTCAAAAAGATGACTGGTAAGGGGATCTTAATCCTTGACTTGGTGTTGTTAGCACCACGCTCTCCCATGTGAGCTGACTGGCCATCCCTATATAGGGATCTGAACCCATCTCCTTGGTGTTATCAGCACCACACTCTCCCAAGTGAGCCATGGACCAGCCCAAGATGTTTCTTTTATGAGATGTAGGCATTTGCCATACACTTCCCGCTAAGCACTGCTTTAGTGCATAACACAAATTTTGATAAGTGTGTTTATTTTTTCAGTGCACTGTATTTGCTAATTTCCCTTAGGAATATGTCATTTAATTTCCAAGTATTTGGAGATTTTTCTGGTTAGCTTTCTGTTACTGATTTTTAGTTTAATTTCATTATGGTCAGAGACTACTTTCTATGATTTCCATTCATTTAAATTTATTAACTTAAAAAAAATATTTGTTTTATTTATTCTTTTTTTATTTTTGGTGGCTGGCCAGCACAGGGAACCAAACCCTTGAGGTTGTTGTTCCAAGCTGGTGCTCTAACCAACTGACCTAACTGGCCAGCCCTTATTAACTATTTTTTATGACCCAGGACATGATCTGTCTTGGTGAATGTTCTGTGTACAGTTGAGAAGAATGTGCATTCTGTTCTTGTTAGTTGGGTTGTTCTGTAAATGTTGGTTAGATCCAGTTAGTTGGTGGTGGTATTCAGGTCTTCTGTATCGTTGCTGATATTCTGTCTACATAATTTTATCAATTACTGAAGGAGGCATGTTGAAGTCTCCTAACTATAATTGGGGATTTGTTTTTCCTTATATATTTGTCAAGTTTTGCTTTATGTATTTTTTAGACTTATTGTTAGGTACATTCGCAATGAGAGTTATGTTTTTTCATGAATTCACCCTTTTATCAAGAAGTGGATGATAGAGAAAGAGAAGTGAGAAGTGATTTACCCTATGCTCTTGGGATCACAATTCCACTGGTCAAAAAAAAGAGTTCCCTCCCCCAGTTTTTAGGTGTCTGCCTGGCTGTCATTGCCATTGCCATTGCCATTCTGCTATAGCAACTACCATTGCAGTGTTGTCTAGGGGCAGAGGTGGAGGGAAGGGAAAAACGAAAAGCCCAAAGAGAGACGTTCCCGTATTGTCATTGATCTTCCCTTTACTTTCTTCCTGGACCAGAAAGAGAGGGGGCTTTTTTTAGAGCTCCTTCTCTCTATACCCAGTGAGCACTTCTGGGTTTTGGGCTGCCTTTTGGGATCAGGGAGCCACACTGGAGGAAAGATGAGAACCTCTTGCCAATTCAGTAGAGCTTCAGATTCTGCTTTCTTCAATCCTCTTGCTGTCATTTACTTTTCAGAGTCCTCAAGTGGCTGTGGAATACATTTTGTTTTCCAGGATTTATAGTTATATTTAGAGGGAGAGACAGGGTAGAGTATACTTACTTCATCTTCCCTGGAACCAGAACTTTTTTAGTTTTGAGCTTAGAATGTGTTTCCTCAAAATTCTCAGTTTTTTACCACTTGAGTTAACTTCTGTTTTTCATCCATGTAGAAATCAAGTAGTAAGTTGTTACAGCTGAAGGAAAAAAATTGTTATTTTTCTCCAAACTAGAGATAGTCTAGTATTGGAGGAAGAGTGCTGAATGGTACTTACGAGAGGTAAGTCAGGCTAGTAAATAATTCCATGACCTTGTGAAGGTAGGTAATGGCCTGGATCCTCAGTTTCTTCCGTAAAAAGCTAGTGGCACAAACTGTATTTCTGTGGTCCTGTGACTGATACCTGAGAATTTACTCTAGATGAATTGTTTTTCTCTCAGCTGGCTTATATTCTTAGGATTTTTTTCTGTTGAACTACATGTTCTATGACTAGATTTAAGCTTTTTCTAATAGTCTTTTTGTTTGCTCTTAGTATCATTAAGTTATCTGTAGAGAGACGTTATTTTCTAGCAGAGCGTTCCCAATTGATACTGATTTACTTTAGTTGCCATAAACTTCTCTATTCTCTTTGTGCCAAGTTATGGTTAACAATAAATTAGATTCTTTTTGAAAGTAGAATCACCAGGTTTTGTACAGTCAAAAACTGATTTTTCATTTAGTTCTTGGTTGCTGACAGCTGTAATAGCATTATGCTTTTCCTAGTTTTGTTCCACTATGTTCTGTGCCACAAATATAACATATTGCTTTGCTTACTGTTAAATGTTGTTTTAACCTAAAGTCAGTAGTATTTATGGTTACTATGAAAGAAGAAATAGTTCTTTAATTCAATCTTTAACTATTTATTAAGCTTTTCATTATTTGTGAAAAATTTTAAGTATTTAAATGCCTAGTTTATTGAAGTTTTATGATTTCTAAAAAGCTTTTGAGTATGAAAAAATTTCAAATATACATGAAAATAAAGAATAGTATGATGCGTTTTCATTTATTTATCATACAACTTCAGTAGTGATCAACATTTTGTCCATCTTGTTTCGTTTTTGTGTTCCTTCTTCTCTCTGTCTCTTCAATATTTTTTTTTTTTCCTGGAGTATTTTAAAACAAATCCTTGCAATCATATGATTTCATCCGTATTGGGAGAACTCCAGTGTTGGAGTTCTAAGACCTAGTTCAGGACCTAGCTCTCTTTGTCATTTATTTATTACGTCTGTGATCTAAACAAGTTACATAGTTGCCTTGAGATTAAGTTTCTTTATTGGCACGAAGTGGAGATAATGATCTCTACCCTTTCTTCAAAATGGTCCAAGGAACAAATGAGATAATTAATGTAAAAATACTTTGTAAACTTCAAACGCTAGACTCTTGAATATATCTATTAAAAGGGTAACAACACTGTACAGATAGCTTTATATAGTTTAAGACACACAGTCTTTCTTTCTTTATAATTTGATGTTTGTAATGACTATAAACTTCTCAAACACTCTGAAAAAAGAAAATTAAGACACACAATCTTGAGAGGGCCAGTATGGCCCTTCTTGGAGGAGCCTATCAGTATCAAGGGAGCTTTTCCTCAATGTACTGTCCCACCTTGAGGATTTATGCTGGTATGTTGGGTTGAAAGAACATTGAGAATCATTGATTTAAGATTTCCACAGCTAATGTGTACTGAAGAGGATTGTAATATCATCTCATTTTATCATTTTGCTTTCTTAATTGTATTATTCCTCAGTATTATTGAGGTAAAATATACCTACAATAAAGTATACCTGTTTGAGTGTAAAATTCAGTGAGTTTTGGGATATATGTACCCATCACAAACATGTGTGACTCCAGAAGATTTCTTTGCATTCCCTCCAGTCAGTCCCCATCCCTACCCTTAACCTTAGGCAATCATTGATCTCTTTTCTGCCACTATAGATTGGATTTGCCTTTCCTAAAGTTTCATATAAATGAAATCATACAGTATGTGCTGTCTTATGCCTGTTTGTTTTGCTCAGCAGAATGTTTTTGAGACTCTTCCATGTTATATATTGGTCCCTTTTTATTTTGAGAAGTATTTCATTATATGGATACACCATTATCCATTCACCTGTTTGTGGACATTTGGGTTGTTTCCAGTTTTTGGCAATTATAAATGATTCTGTGAACATTCATGTACAAGTCCTGGGGAGGGTATGTATTTTCATAACTTGTGGGTAAATACTTCTCTTGGGTAAACTCTAAGGAGATTTGCTGAATTATATGCTTCAGTATACGTTTAACATAGTGAACTACCAAACTGTTTTCCAAGGTAGTTGAAATATTTTTGTTCCCATGACCAGTCTATGAAAGTTCAGTTGTTCTGTATCATCACCAGCACTTGGTATGGCCAGTCTTTAATTTTAACCATTCTAATGGTGTAGAGTGCTAGGTATCTCATTATAGTTTTAATTTGCATTTCCCTGCCAACTAATGATGTGAAGCATCTTTTCTTGTGTTAATGGCTGTGTATCTTTTTTTTTTTTTGAGAAGTGTCTATTCAAATCTCTTACCCATTTTTATTTATTTTATTTTTTTAGTAGTAAACTTTTATTTTTATTTATTAGTGATAGTTTTATTTGTTTTAAATCAAATAAGTGGTCTAAAAAATGCAAAATTCTGATATGAATTTATCTGATGTTTCTAAATCATATCATAAGATCCACCTTCTTTTATAAATAAAACTTCAAATGTAAGTAAGATTTTATTTCATGCAAAAAATTGCACCGATAATAAGGTCATAATATTCAAGGTATTTTCCTTGGCTGAGTTGTTAAATTTAGTTTCAACCCTCCTTGTGGCCAAAGATAAAGTAAAACATACTGTTCTACAATTCTCATTATCAAGGAATAGAAGAGATTCCAGATACATAAGAGGAGCAAAGCTATTTCAGTTGATAAGTTCTAAAATAAAATTTTTTCAAACCATGATTATAATTTAACTCAAGAAAATCAATTCTTCCAGGAGCCAAGACAATGTAGTCCACATACATGGTTCTTCTTTTTTTTTTTCCTTTTTGTCTTTTTTCGTGTCCGGCAACGGACCGCAACCCTCAGTGTTGCGCCCGTACCGGCCCAGGACTGGCAACGGGATCGCAACCCTCGGTGCTGCACCCGCCCCTCGCTCAGCCAGTGAGCGGGAACTGGTCTGTATGTGGGATCCGAACCCTCCGCAGGAGCGCTGTCGCGCTCCCAAGTGGCGCACTGTAGCAGTGCGCCACCAGGCCGGCCCAACATGGTTCTTCTTTTTTTAAAAAAGTAAAACCTGGGCCGGGCCCGTGGCGCACTCGGGAGAGTGTGGTGCTGGGAGTGCAGCAGAGCTCCCGCCATGGGTTTGGATCCTATATAGGGATGACCGGTGCGCTCACAACGCTCACTGGCTGAGCGCGGTATGGCCGGTCTCAAAAAGGACCAAAAAAAAAAAAAAAAAAAAAAAAAGTAAAACCTACGTAAACTTTATTTTCAAAGTCCCTGAGATATAAAAAAAGATAATGGCAGAGTCTAAAGATAACACAAACCATACCACTGAGTTTCAGTGCTTTAGGGGTGAAAGGGGATAGAAATGGGGATGGAAATGTGGCTGAGAGACTCAACATTTTTCTAGCTTCAGAAAGTCAGAGAGCCCAGATCACAGCCAGAATGTCATGTTACTGGTTACAGATTCTTTACAAGGGTATTTATTTACCTTTATCATGAGTTCTTCTTGTTTGGTTACTTCTTCAGAAAAATGTGGTTCTTCTTAAACCAAAGACAAAGGTACAGTATTTTAATGGTTTTCCTCCCAAGGCACACAAACTAGGATGAACACAAGCTTTTCTTATGTCACAAGTCACAAGCTTTTCTTCTATCACAGTGTATGCACCCTATTTCACTTTCTCACCCATGCTAGCGAATGGGCTGAAATACAAGGAACGGCAGAGTACATTCTATACTCTTTGATATGAGGGACTAGAACATTTTCCTGATTACTGCATTCTTTTTTTTTTTTTAATTGAAATGTAATTGATTGTGCATATTTGTGGGGTACAGAGTTGAATATCTCTACCTATATACAATGTGGGACGATCAAATCAGGATTATTAAAATATTCATCATTATAAAACATAATCATTTCTTGGTGTTGAGGACATTCGATCCCATCTCTTCTAGACATTTGATAACATGCAGTAAATTAATGTTAATTATGGATGCCAAGCTCGACTGTACATCAATAGAACTTATTTTTCCTTACTAGCTGTTTTGTGTCCATTAGTCAGTTTTCCCACTCCCCTTTCTCACTTCTAGTAACCACAGTTCTGTTCTCACCTTCTGAAAGTTCAATGTATTATTACGATTGTTGTTTGTTTCCCTTCTTTATTTCTTTCTTATTTATTTATTGATGTATTTTTTAGCTCTCACTTATGAGTGAGGACATGTGGTATTTCTCTTTCTGTGCCTGGCTTTTTTCACTTAACATAATTTTCTACAACCTCATCCGTGCTGCTGCAAGTGGCAGAATTTCATTCTTTATTATGGATGAGTAGCATTCCATAGTATGTATTATAGTATTCCGTATTGTTTATACCACATTTTCCTTATCCAGTCATCCTTCGATGGACATTAAGGTTGGTTCCATATCTTTGCTATTGTAAGTAGAGCTGCAGTAAACATGGGAGTGTAGGTATCCTTTGACATTATGATTTCCATTTCTTTGGATATATACCAAGTGGTGGGGTTGCTGGATTGTATGGTAGTTCGATCTGTAGTTGTTTTGAGAAACCTCTGTACTGTTTTCCATAATGGCTGTACTAATTTACATTTCCACCAACAGTGATGAGGGTGTTCCTTTCTCCGCATCCTCACCAGCATTTGTTATTCTTTTTGATACCAGCCAGACTAACTGGGATGAGATGATATCTCAGCATAGTTTTGATTTACGTTTCCCTGATGCTTAGTGATGTTGAGCATTTTTTCATGTACCTGTGGGCCACTTGTGTGGCTTCTTCTAAGAAATGTTTATTCAGCTCCTTTGCCAATTTTTAATTGGATCAGTTGTTTTTTTGGTTTTTGGTTCTTTTTTTTACTATGAAGTTGTTTGAGTTCCTTGTATATTCTGGATATTAATCACTTGTTACACGTATAGTTTGCATGTATTTTTTTTGCAGATATTTTCCTCATTCTGTTGGTTGTCTTTTCACTCTGTTAACTATTTCTTTTGCTGTGCAAAAGCTTTTCAGTTTGATTTAATCCCACTTGTGTATCTTTTCTTTTGTTGCCTGTGCTTTCGAAGTATTATTCATAAAGTCTTTGCCCAGTCCTACATCCTGAAGTATTTCCTCTTTGTTTTCTTCTAGAAGTTTTATAGTTTCAGGTCTTATACTTAAGTTTTTAATCCATTTTGATTTGAGTTTGGTGTATGACAAGAGGTAAGGGTCCAGTTTTATTCTTCTACATGTGGATATCCAGTTTTTCCAGCACTATTTATTGAGGAGGCTGTTCTTTCTCCAATGTTTGTTCTTGGTACCTTTGTCAAATATCAGTTGGCTGTAAGTACATATATTGATTTCTGGGTTCTTTATCCTGTTCCTTTGGTCTATGTGTCTGTTTTCATGCCAGTACCATGCTAGTTTGGTTAACATAGCTTTGTAGTATAATTTGAGGTCAGGTAGTGTGATGACTCCAACTTTATTTTTTTTTGCCCAATTGCTTTGGCTATTTGGGGTCTTCTGTTGTTCCATATGAATGTTAGGATTGTTTTTTCTCTTTCTGTGAAAAATGTCATGGATATTTTGATGGGGATTGCATTAAGCCTGTAGATTACTTTGGGTAGTAAGGACATTTTCACAATATTAATTCTTTCAGTCCATGAGCATGGAATGTCTTTCCATCTTTTTGTGTGCTCTTTAATTTCTTTCATCAGAGTTTTGTAGCTCTCATTGGAGAGATCTTTCACCTCCTCAGTTAAATTTATTCCCAGATATTTAATTTTTTTTTTTAGCTATTGTAAATGGACTTGCTTTCTTTAGTTTTTTTCCTGCTAGTTCATTGTTGGCGTTTAAAAACCCTCCTGATTTTTATATATTGATTTTGTATCCTGCAGTGTTACTGAATTTGTTTATCAGCTCTAAGAGTTTTTTGGTGGAGTCTCTAGGTTTTATCTGCAAGCAGGGACAATTTTTTTTTTTTTTTCCTTTTTGTCTTTTTTCGTGACCGGCAACGGATCACAACCCTCAGTGTCACGCCCGTACCGTACCGGGACCGGCAACGGGATTGCAACCCTCGGTGTTGCTCCCGCACCTCGCTCAGCCAGTGAGCTGCCGGTCTGTATGTGGGATCCGAACCCTCGGCGGGAGCGCCGCCACACTCCCAAGCGGCGCACTGTAGCAGTGCGCCACCGGGCCGGCCCAAGCAGGGACAATTTAACTTCATCTTTTCCAATTTGAATGCCCTTTGTTTGTTTCTCTTGCTTGATTGCTCTGGCTAGTACTTCCAATATATGTTAAAGAAGAGTGATGAGAGTGGGCATTCTTGTTTTGTTCCTGTTCTGCTTTCAGCTTTTCCCCATTCAGGATAATGTTGGCAGTGGGTTTGTCATATATGGCTTTTATTGTGTTGAGAAACTTTCCTTCTTTCTATACATAATTTGTCGAGAATCTTTATCATGAAGGGATATCGAATTTTATCAAGTGCTTTTTCTGTGTCTGTTGAGATTACCCATTTTTAAATAAAATTGTCTTATTGAGTTGTAAAATTTATATGTTCTGAATATGTCTTTTGTCAGATATGTATTGTGAATATATTTTCTCTTTCTCTCACTTTCCTTATTTTCATAATGGCATCTTGAAGAGCAAAGGTTTTACATTTTTATAAAGTCTAATTGTCAGATTTTTCTTTTATACTTTATGCTTCATGTTTGTGAAGCTTCTGCATAACCTAAGTTATACATAAGCAAAGATTTATTCCTGTGTTTGCTTCTGGAAGATTTTTTAGTTTTGGCTTTGATGTTTAGGTCTAGGATTCATTTTGAGTTAATTTTTGTGTATTGTGTAGGTTAGGGCTTAGGTTAATTTTTCCTTATAATTTTTCCTTATTTTTCCATATAATTATCTAATTGTCCCAGCATCATTTGTTGAAAGACTAACCTTTCTTCTATTGAATATTTTTGGCCTCTTAGTTGAAAATTAATTTAGCATATTTGTGTGGGAATATTCCTAAACTTTCTGTTTTGCACTATTGTTTCTAAGTCTCTCCTTAAATTCAGTTCCACATTGTCCTGATTACTGTAGCTTTGTAGTAGCTCTTGAAATTAGGTAGTGCAAATTCTCCAACTTTTTTCTTTTTTAAAATTTCATTGGAGGCTAGATCCTGTGCCTATGTCTCCACCGTTATCTCCTGTGCCAATAAACTTCTTGTAGCCTGAAAAAATAAAATAAATTTCATGATTATTTTGGCTGTTACAGGTCCTATTATTATTATTATTATTATTATTATTTTGCTCTTATGGCCAGCAGGTTAGCTCAGTAGATTAGAGTGCAGCCTTATAACACCAAGGTCACAGGTTTGGATCCCTGTACCAGCCTGCTGCCAAAAAAAACCCCCAAACTACTCATGACACTAATATCATATGCTCTAAGTTTGGGTTATTATTTTTTTCCTCACCACATTTTCAAAGTATATCCACTGTGCTGAGGTGATTACTGTTTATTGGATGTGTTTTAATCTGACATTTAATCTTCTCTCCTAATCTCTCATTTTTTGTTGAGTTGAGCTGTGATTGTGACCAGATTCTTCTGATACTTTGTTATGCTATGTTGAGTTTAATACCAGTTGAGCAGAAAATATCTACCTTTTCTAAGATTAGGTACAGACCTTTCCTTATTACTTTAAGGATTAAGTAGATTTGGGTTGAATTAGTTCCTGAGATATTTTGATATTAGTGATGGATTTTACCTATTGGTGTATTCTGTGTCTTATTTTGCTTAAGTTAATACTTAACATTTTTATTTGTAGCCTTTTCAGAAATTTGCTGAGTTAAGGGGTTTTTATGTAATAGCTGTGCTTGAGGCTTAGAAAACTTTGCTTAGCTTAGCTAAGCTGGATTTAGCAAATCCTGAATTCTTAAAAGCCAGTCAAATTGTGTAGGAAGTTGTGTGAATGGTTTTGGTAGCAAAAAAATATGAACATCTCTATTTAATGTCTTTCCATATCCAGAGGATGCCAGCCCCCATCAGATTGCGGGAGCTAATCCGGACGATCCGGACAGCCCGAACCCAAGCCGAAGAACGAGAAATGATCCAGAAAGAATGTGCTGCAATCCGGTCATCTTTTAGAGAAGAAGACAATACATACCGGTGTCGAAATGTGGCAAAATTACTATATATGCACATGCTGGGCTACCCGGCTCACTTTGGACAGGTAGGCTGGGCTGAGACCACATCTAGCAAGGATACTCTTTGGATCACACTAGCTCAGGGAGTGTTAATCTTTTCCTGGCAGGGAGGTACTTTTGATAGCCGAATCACTGTGGTACTGAGGATAGGATTGAGAGAGCAAGCTGCCGACCTGGGAAGGCATGATATTGCCATCAATTATCCTTTCCTTTGGGAATTTCTCATTATGTGGATCAGAGAATGTTTTGATGGTGGCAGCTAGCTTACTTAAAGATGGACCAGGATTAAACCAGTAGATTGTTATTGTTCTGTCAGAGGGTCTGGACTATTATGAATATTTAAGAAAGGTTTGCTAAATATTTTCTTAATTATTTTATCTGTTAATAATAATATGTGGAGAAACTCACAAAAGATGTTTTAAGCTAAAGAAATTAGGTAGTTGCCAAGTAATGGCATATATTTGTCCTAATTACCTCATGCCTTGAGTGCTACAACTTCTCTGCCAGTCAGCTTGCTGATTCTCCCACACCCAAATGCATACTATTTCACATACCAGTCTGTGCTACGACAATGATATTCTCAGTGATAAATGCTTTTTTTTTTCCATGTTTATATTGTGATAAGGGGGATTTAGTCACAAAGAATGGAGCAGTGCGTTGTCTTTTATTTCTTATCAGTACTCTTAAATTTTATTTACTTAATTTTTTTTTTTTTTTTTTTCTGGGAGTGAGGATGGCTGGCCAGTACAGGGATTGAACCCTGGACCTTGGTGTTATCAGCACAATGCTCTAACCAACTGACCTAACTGGTCAGACTTTATTTCAGTTAAGAATTTTATTATAAGCTAAATAGTCTTTTTAAGAAACTGACTGCAAAATTGAAAGAAAGATGTGCAACACTTGGTAGAAGGAGAAAAACACCATCCATAGTTCCTTTTTTCAAACACAGCTATTGTTAATATTTTGATATATTTATCAGGAAAGATGGTCATCAGCTTATATTCTATTTAGCTTGGTTACTTCAATGGAAAGAGATCTCCTGCCTCCAAGTTAAAATGAAAAAGAACTGGGATTGAATCTTATCAGACTGGCGTGGTTAGTTTTACACTCATGTTGGAGTTAAGAATGGGGTCAGCCTATTTAGAAATACATGATTGAGAGTGGGAGAGCATTAGTTACTCTAAGAAAAATTGAGGCGTTAGAATCAGAAGAAGGGTGGACTGGATCAGAAGAAAGGGGCCAGGCAAAAGCTACAACCATCTCCTATAAATGTGTTCATATATTTGGTTTTGGACAGAATTAATGTCATAATAGCATTCTTCTCTTTCACATAATCTATCGTTAACAGTTTTAAAAAATGTAATTAATACATTCTTTGAAATATATTTTATATTTCATTCAGAGAAAAATAGGAGTGGAGTTAATTCCTGAGGCTAATGTTTTAAGTGGTAAGCTTTTGCTATATTGAAAAGTTGATCCAGGCAGTTATCCATATAGTTTGTGACATAGTATAAAGCAAATAGATGCCCATATATTCTTGTTGATTGATTTTAAGTAGAAACATTAGGTTAGATATACGAAAATCTGACATATAAGAAATTGGGCTATAAAAATAAAAGGCTAGTGGGGGCAGTACTCTTAATCCCTCCACTCAGAGATAACCACTATTAACATCTTGGAAACAGTACATTTATGTATTCCCAAGGGAGTTCTTTAAAGACAAACTCTTGAGTTTGAAAGTACAGAGTAGATTTAAGACTTTGGGAGAAATTTCATCTTGTAAAAGATCTATATATATTTCTAAGATTTATTCCAATAATATGTTTAAGTAAAATGTCCTTGCTAGGTCTGTCTAGGTGGCATTTTGAGATGTTTTATAACTTTATTTGATAAAATATTTAATTCTTAGGTGGAAAGTGTGAATACTCAAAACTACTAAAATTTTGGTACGAAAAACAAATATTTTTCTGAGTTGGAATAGGAATCATAATTTTTAGTGACTTATTCTGCTTCCTCTCTTTGAGTACGTCACTACCCTGTTACATATCAGTAATTACATATCAGTAATTTGGCACCCCACCCATGGGAATTTATAATACGCCCATAAAAAGGTTCATATCTAGATTCTCTCACCTGCATGTATGATTCACAGTGCCATTTTCATTTAATTATGTATAATAGCAGTTATCCTTTAATTGCATTTTATTTATTAGATGTTCTGCTCATTATAGTAGCCAGCAGCAGCGTGTGGCCATTGATCTCTTGAAATATGGCTAGTTGAAACTGAGGTGAATATTAAAGGAAAATACAATTTTTTTGGTACTTGATTCCATTGTTGGAGACTTTTAAATATGTTTTAAACACTTCGGATATGTGTGTCTGCTTTATCAATTGTAAATTTTATGAAATCTAAATACAGTTCAAGTATTTCTGATGAAATGTACAAATTGAGATGTACTATAAGTGTAAAGTACATACTGTATTTAGAAGCCTTAGTACAAAAGAAAAAGTGTAAAATATCTTATACTTTTCATGTTGATTATATGTTGAAATGATACTTTAGATATATTGGTTAAATAAAATATATTCTTAAAACTAATTTTACCTGTTTCTTTTTACTTTTTACTGCAGTATCTAGTATGATGCTGTCAATAGAAATACATCAGCCACATATAAATTTTAAAATTTATAGTAACCAAATGAAATTTTTTAAGTCTCATTTAAGTCTTATGATAAAACCCATGGGATAGATAATATCCTCATTTTATGAGGAAATTGAAATTTAGAGAGTTTAAGTGACGTAGTTAAATTCACACAGCTAATAAATATTAGTGAGCAGACTAGAACTCAGCCTTGTATAACTGTAAAACCTATTCAATTCTTTGGGCTTAGTTCAAATCTATAAATGGCTATTTCCAATAAGTTAATTAATTAATTACAGTCATACATCACTTAATGACAAGGATACATTCTGAGAAATATGTCATTAGGTGATTTTGTCACTGTGCAAACATCAGAGTGTACTTACACAAATATAGATGGTATAGCCTGCTATACATCTAGCCTATATAGTATAGCCATTATAATCATGTGGGACCACTGTTATATATGTTGTGCATCATTGACTGAAACATCATTATGCAGCACATGACTAATTATCTTAGTCCTGCCTTGTACAAAGGATTTGAGATGGTATAAACTACTAGCCTCGACTTACAAAAAGAAACAGAATAGTAGAAAGTTAAGAGTTGGGAGAAGGGAGAATTCAGAACATAAGGCCAGTGTAGTTGCTGTTGGTGAGGCAACTATAAGAGACATTCATTTATGTAGTTGTTATTGCCAGAATTGAAGAGCAAAACTGCAGGAACTAGACTGCCAAGATGTGAATTCTGGTTTTGTTATTTTACTGTCTGTGTGACTTTGAGCAAGATCTTTACCCTTTTTGTGTCTCAGTTTCCTTATCTGTAAAATGGATACAGTCCTAAGTGTACTTCATAGGGTTATTATGATGATTAACTAAGTTAATAAATGTTAGGCATTTATTTTTTGGACATAAAAGATTTCAAATGTTACCTGTTTTACCATTTTCTCAAGACCTCAAAGCTTTTTGAAGCACTGAATTCTGAAGTTAGATTTTCTTATGTGGATCTTTTATCTAGGGGTCTGTTAGTAATGTAAGAGACAGTGTCCTCAATATTTTTACAACGAAGGCAGTAATAGATTTCCTACAGGATGTGTAAACATTCATGCTTCTGGCTTAAACACAGTCTAGAAATAAAGTTGAGTATCTAAAGAAGTAGCTAGAATGCAGAAGTAGAAAACTACTCAAGGTGGCTCAGGAGTCATATTCTTCCAAGGATGTATTTTGTTTGTCCTGCACAGTATTTAAAATTGTTTTGATTCTAGCCAGCCACCAGAAAATAAATAAATAAATAAAAATTGTTTTGAGTTTGCTGCCAGCATATAAAAATCAAGGAACTTCGACAACAATTCCTTGATTTTGTTAAGACACGCACAGATATGATATTGATGGGGGGGAAGGAGGAGAGGGAAGGAGGAAAAGGAGGAATTGATAAAGGGACATGAAAATCAACTATATTGTATATTGATAAATTAAAATAAAATAAATGAAAAAAAAAGGAACTTCTCATAGAAATCTGGATTTCTAGTTTCTCTTAGAAAAATCAGATTTGACAACACTGGATCCACATTTCCACATGGCAGTAGTAGGCTGCTTCCAAGGCTGGGCATGTATTCTTTGTTTTTCCCCAATTCCAACCTGGCCTGCTATATGTAATTACTTTTGTAGGACAGTCTTCTATTCCATCTATGTAGGTTAGCATCCGTTTCTTTAGGTTCCCTGAAGTTTTACAGTGTTTTCCACAGAGTCTTACACGAGGGTACTTCAAAAAGGTCATGGAAAGATTTGTATTATCTTCTAATTCTATTTTTCCACAAATTGGTGTAATCTTTTAATTCTGTTTTTCCATGAACTGGTGCTAGCCGGTTAGTTCAGTTCGTTAGAATGCAGTGTTTTAATACCAAGGTCAAGGGTTTAGACCCCTTTACAGCCACCTGCTTAAAAAAAGGAAGTGTATTTTTCCATGAACTTTTTAAAGTGCCATAGTACCTTTTTGGAGAAATTTATTCGTAGGTTCCTTAGAGCTCTAGTTCCTATTGCAAACAGTATTTTAAAATTTTTAATAATTATGTTGTAGATGCATAAAAATATGATTGATTTTTGTGCATTTATCTACCTAGCAACATTACTGAATTTGATTCTAAGAGTCTATGTAAATGCCATTGTTTCCATATAGTTAATACTCTTGTCTGCAAAAAATTTCCTTCTTTTTCTACCCTTATGAATTTAATTTCCTTACTACACTGTGTAGATGATAATAGTAATGAAAAGAAGTGGTGATAGTAGGCATCCTAGTCTTGTTAAAACCTTAACAAATGCTCTACATATCATGGTTAAATATAATTGTCATAGATTTTACGTAGACATCTTTTATCATATTAATGAATCTGATGTTGTATTTTATCAAATGCTTTTTCAGTATCTACTGAAATAATTATGGTTTTCTCCTTTTAACCTGTTAGTGTAGTGAATTATATTAATAGATATTCTAATGTTAACTCTCCTTGCATGTCTGAAATTAACCTTACTTGGTCATGATGGTTTTTTTTTTTTTTTACATTGCTAAATTTGCCTTGTTAATATTTTAACTTGTATTTTATCTTTAAAAAGTATTTAAGCTAGTTCTGTTTCTTGAAAAGGCATAAAACAATGACCAAACCAATAGCAATGAGCAGCCTTAAACCCAGATTGTGGTCTCTAAATACCATTTTACTCCAAAAGGGCTTACTGAAAGATGGCTGATCCCAAATCCAGGATAGGAAACGTACAAAACAAGCTTGAACCATCTTCCTCTGCCAGAAAGGAGGAAAGACTACAAAGGTCATGTCAAAAAGTTTCAGTAGTCACCAGAAGAGGCTGTCATGCCCCAAAGTGAGATAATTTGAGTATTATAAGAATAATAATTGTAATCGATTGAAACATACCAGGTAAGTTTATGTTCATGAGATCATAATAGTATTTTAAAAAAATTCTAAAAACTTCATTGGTCATCTTTGAAGGATACTAGGGAAATAACACGTCATTTTGAAAACTGGTCAATAAAAGGAAAGAATAAAGCATTTATTCTGCTTCCCTTACCAGTAGTTTCTTCTGAAGGAACTACTGGTAACCCAGTGGTT
This sequence comes from Galeopterus variegatus, assembly GCF_000696425.1. Taxonomy (NCBI): domain Eukaryota; kingdom Metazoa; phylum Chordata; class Mammalia; order Dermoptera; family Cynocephalidae; genus Galeopterus; species Galeopterus variegatus. Next base: position 166,019 of record NW_007728347.1, read on the forward strand.
TATATAAAAAAGTTGCTTCTTAGAGCTGTAGTCTAGCTAATAAATGAAGTATTGAAAGGATTAGAATATTACCATTTTGCAACTGCTGATGATCATCGTGCTGCTAATGTCACAAAAGAGAGACAACACTGGAAGTAATTATATGCCTCCTGATGAAAGTTCATATCACCACCTATGAAGTGGCGTATATATGCAAAATCAAATTTAAAAAACAAAACCCCAAAAAAACAAAAACTGAAAAACCTGAATCCGATCAGGCTTCCTTAGGGTTATAACTTAGAGAAATTCTTGTCTGGTGCACAAAGAGACTTGTATAGGAATGTTCATTGCAGCATTGTTTCTGGTAGTAAAACATTGGGAACAATCTATTTGTCCTCAAAAAGAGTAGGTAAGTTGTGGTATATTCCCAAATGAAATACTGTATAGCAGTGAATATGATCGAATTAGACCTTTTTGTCCTGGTGTAATACTCAAAGGTCTTGAGTGAAAAGAGCAGGAGTATGGTATGATATATAAAGTTCAAAACATTTAAAACCACTCGTCTCTATATGTGTAGAAGAACATAAGGCATGGCAGTAATAAACAACAGTTTGGGGGTTTGGTTACTTCTGGGATGGAGAGAAGAGAAATGGGAATGAGGCACAGAACGTAGAGGGCTTTGATTGAATTTGTAATATTAAAAAAATTACAATAAAGTGAATAGGATAAGATGTTAAGACCTGGTAAAGCTGATTGGTAGGTCAATGAGGGTTAATGTGATTTTGCATCTTTTCATCACGGTGATTGTTCATATCATAAAACTCCAATGTTAAGTTTAAAAGCAAATGCAGGGCCGGCCCGGTGGCGCACTTGGTAGAGTGCGGCGCTTGGGAGTGCGGCGGCGCTCCTGCCGAGGGTTCGGATCCCGTATAGAGACCGGTCCGCTCACTGGTTGAGCGCGGTGCGGGCGTGACACCAAGGGTTGCGATCCCGTTACCGGTCACGAAAAAAAGACAAAAAGGAAAAAATAAAAAAATAAAAATAAAAATAAAAGCAAATGCAGGGATTGGCTGATTAGCTCAGTTGGTTAGAGCATGGTGTTATAACACCAAGGTCAAGAATTGGAATTCCCATACTGGCTAGTGGCCAAAATAAAAAAAACAAAAGCAAATGCAGATATGCATTTGACTTTGTGTGAAACTGTTTTAAAAGCTTACAAGATGGGTGCAGCTTTTTAATGAGGACAACCAGATTAAACGTTGATAAAAGGCAACATTTGTTGAAAAAGGCAACTTGCTTCAGGAAAATGTAACAGGGCCAGAAACCTGGTGAAGTTCTCTTTTTAAAAATTGCTTTGAATTTCAAAGAAAATTGGAACATTAAAAATTATCTAGAAAAATTTTGTAAAAATAAAATTATTAGTCTTTATCTCAAATCTACTCCATCAGAATGTCCTGGGAGTGACCTATATTTTTTAAAACTCCCGGGTGATTCTGACTAGTCAGGTTTGGGAACTACTTCTTAAGGCACTGTAATTGTTGTAAGGGGGACTGATAACTTACTGACAAGAATGTTTCTGCAGAGAAGTATTCTGAGGCCATTTATAGGATCCACTGCAGAGAATTAGTGACTGCCTTGAAGGCACAAAAAAGGACTTTCTTCCTTGATGTGGCTGAGTTACTTTACTGATAGGGAAGTGGAGGCCCAGATTGTTAGAAACCTTGCATAAGAGGTCTCTTAGCTGGAATCAGGATTAGGGAGGCCCAGCTCCTAACTCAGATTGACTTCTTTCTAGTCTACTATGTGTTATGTAAAGATATAGGAACCTTTCTCTTGTTTTCTTCCTCTTCCTCACCTGAATTAGGTGCCCTTCCTAACTTGTTTTCATAGTAGCTTGTGCATAACTGTCATAGTGTATGTATCATACTTATAATAAATGTTGCTTTTCTTATATGTGCTCATCTAAACTGTGTATCAATGAGAATGTCTACCACATTGGTTGGTACACTGCGGGAGTTTACCAGATTAAAGCAAAATGTCTGTTTAGAAGTCAAACTGATAGAAACCACAGCATCTCAAAACGGAGCCTCACAATTGGAAGTAAATGTAAAAAAATCAGTGAGTAGGAAATAGTTATCACTAATCAATCCTGTGGGAGGAGCAGGCGAAGGCTGCTGTGGAAAAGCTCATATGTTAAGGCAGTAGTTGAGAGTGGCATTGACAAAGGAGAAATTGATAGTAGGTGAAGAATACAGAATAACTGCCAGTAGAGAAAAGCACAGCCATTGTGGGGATTAGAGATAAGGAACAAACATACTTCTCAATAAACTCCTATAAGCATCCACAGGTATTATAGAATAGCACAATAATTGTTCATTATGAATTTAAGTTATCTAAAAAAGGCTGATTGTTTCTATTTACTGAGTTGTATTTTCATAAGATTCTCATTTAAAATTTTCAGTTTTCAAAGTCTTATAAAACTATTTTAAGATTCAAGTGCTTTTTTGTTAATTTTTTTTTCCTTTTTGTCTTTTTTCGTGACCGGCAACGGATCGCAACCCTCAGTGTTGCGCCTGTACCGGGGCGGGACCGGTAATGGAATCGCAACCCTTGGTGTTGGGATCGCAACCCTCGGTGTTGGGATCGCAACCCTCGGTGTTGCGCCCGCACCTCGCTCAGCCAGTGAGCGGCCGGTCTGTATGTGGGATCCGAACCCTCGGCAGGAGCGCCACCACGCTCCCAAGCGGCGCACTGTAGCAGTGTGCCACCGGGCCGGCCCTTTTTTGTTAATTTTTGAAATGTATGATGTTCATCTTTGGAGGGGGAAACAAATGGTTCCCCTGAGTTTCTTTTTTGTTTTTGTTTTTTGGTGGCCGGCTTTTTGCTTTTTAATTCTAATATTATATTAGCTTTTCTTTTTTCTTTTCTTTTTTTTTTTTTTTGACCAGTAAGGGGATCGCAACCCTCGGCATGGTGTGGTCTTCACCACGCTCAGCCAGTGAGCGCACCGGCCATCCCTATATAGGATCCAAACCTGTGCCTTGGCGCTACCAGCGCTGCACTCTCCCGAGTGAGTCACGGGGCCAGCCCTATATTAGCTTTTCTAGTCACAAGTTAGGTATAAGTTCGTTTTATCCTGCAGTTTTAATTTTAATTTTTTCCTTCTAGTTCACTATTATTAATATTTTGAATAATTACAGTTAAAAGACAAAAAAGGATTTATTATGAATACTTTGCTTTCTGTCCTCATCTTCCAGCAACTTCATTTCCCTCTTTATAGGCAAGTGGTGTTATCAGTTTCTTGAATTCCTTCCAGAGATACTTTGTGCATCTACAGGCTATTGTAAGATACCGTTTGCACTGTCCACTCATTAATCTGTCTTGAATGTTAGCCCATAACAGTATATAAAAAACTTTCTCATAAAGATTATCCTCATTTTGGGGGAGGGGGAGTTAGGGAGAAATAGGTAAAAGGCCTTAAAAAATGTTTATATTATGTAATGATAAAAAAAAAGTGTCCTCATTTTATTTTTTGCAGCTTCTTTGATGTTCTTATAGTAGTATATTTAGCATAGTACTCTGTTATATGTATGAATCATAATTTATTAAACTGGTACCTTATTAATGGACATTTATTTTCAATCTTGCTGTTTCAAATAATACTGCAATTGAATGATATTTTCCTTGTGTATGAATATAAATGTAGTATAAATTCTTAAAAGAGGAATTGTTGAGTCAAAGGTTATGTGTATTTGTAATTAAGGTAAGCAGATCTTTCTCTTTATAGCTGGTGCCAGTTTATACTTTTATCACTAATGTCCTCAACACTGTTATAACAATTTTTGATCTTTGTTAATCTTTTGGCTAATTTTTAAATAGGTTAGAAAGTAGTACTGTATCTCTAAATGGTTTTGCTTTACATTTCTTTTTCTTTCTTTTTTTTGGCAGCTGGCTGGTGTAGGAATCCACCCTTGATCTTGGTATTACAATACCATGCTCTAACCAACTGAGTAAACCAGCCAGCCCTTAATAACTTTTTGAGGCATATTTTGCAAATCATGTAATTCACCCTATTCAGGTGTACAATTCAATGATTTTTTTGGTAAATTTAGTTGGGTTTGCATTTGTTTTATGAGGAGGTTGAATTCCATTTCATGTGTTTGAGCTGCTTTTGTATTCTGTGAACTCTCTGACCTAATCTTTTTCTGTTTTTACTTTTTTGGGGAAGACAGCTGGCAGGTACTTTTTCCATTTTTATATTGGATTGTTGGGCTTTTTAAAAAATCAGTTTGTAGGGGCCTGTTATATAAGATCTTGTATTTGTGAAATGAGTTGCAAATATTTTTTTCCAAGGTTTTCATTTGTCTTTTGTCCTTGCTCACAGAATTTGGAGTTTTCTGTTAACTTTGAGGGGTGTGAATATAAAAGCGAGACTGTTTACTGTAGTCTTAAAGCATTTGCTAGATTTGTGGCTAGAAATGTTTTGAGTGGGTTTTTCAGCAGCTTTAAGTCGGGTAGTAGTAATGGTTGAATTTGAGATTATTACCTAGGGGCAGATACATTTAATTGGTTGCTTTTTTTTCTTTCTGTTCTTTCAATTCGTGCAATATGTTGAGTTGCGTTTTTGGAAATTGCTGCCCCAAAATGGATGTCTTCCTGGCACATGCAGCTCCCCCCTTCCTATTGTACTTGCCCACATAATCTTTATCTTTCTTTTTCAACATTTGAAAACTTAGATAACATTCTTAAAGATGGAATATGATACATTCTCAGCACTATTGCTGGCCACCTGAGTGTAAAGTGTGATTATAGTTAATCTGTCACCAGAGGGTGTATTTCAGATGCCATTTCCAGTCGTATAATCTTATATTTCCCCTCAAATTTGTCACCTTCAGAAAACCAAATGCTTATTCTTGAAGCAAAGTCACTGCACAAATGGGGAATATTATAAAGAATCAATTTAGTGTCTGTCCCTTTATATTTTAGTTTTTCTTTTTGCTGTTGAGTTTTTAGGTAAGTTTTAAACAAATGTCACAAAAAGCAACAAATTTTATTCACCAGTCACGGGTGACTTTTGGTGTGACCGTCTTAAAACTTGGCCCTAAAAATATGAAATAATATTAATGCCTAAGAGTATGTCCTATTCACTAGGTGATCTTAATAAAATATTTCTGGAAATTTATTTATGTAATATTTGTTTGCCAGAAGAAAGATTCAGTAAGGATGATCAAAACATCTGTGATATCTAATTCTTGGAATATTTTTTTCACTACTAAATACTTATTTGTAGAATTATTAAATGGGAATGTTGAAAAACCTTCAGATTGAAAATGAGTAAGATATTTCTGATAACATTTTAGCTGTTCATTTTCTCATTCACCGCAGCAGTAATTTATCTGCTAATGTTGTAATAATGACTTTTGTCAACTTCTATTTCAGAAATTGTTTTTTAAATTTAAATTGAATGTGTAGAAAGAAGGGAAGGGTTTTTACTTACATGATCTCACCAGACATTTAAGTTTTCCTTTTTGATTCTTGTTATTTTCCCTTGGAGATTTTTTTGATATGCTCATGATAGTAAAGTCACTCACCTACCCTTAGGTGTTTTTACTTGTACATTGAGAGAGCAGTTTTTTCATAACTTGAAACAATTCTGTTTGTGGAACTGTTTTACTTTCCTCAATTTCATTTGAGCCCATTTCCTGGAGATTTGTGATTCTAAAAGGAAGCATAGTTTTGAAAAAGCTTGTTGGAGAGTCTGACTTGCATACACCCTCTGAAAACCATTGCTTCAGAGGGAGTGTTTGTCCTTTTCCATGTTTGTCAAGATAGAATGATAAAGTATATCAAAGTGATCGTGACTTTGAAGAAAGACCAATTAGAGAGACAAACTATTTAAATATGAGGACTCTAAAGCCCTGAGGAGTTGTTTCTAACAATTATGTAAAGAAGAAATTAATGTAAAACATTTTATGTTAATTTTACTACTGAGTTATCTTCTGGACTTTTTTTCCATTCTGCATTTGATTCCTAAACTTTTACCTCTCCCATAGTACTTGATTCACACCCTAAATGTAGCATTTTCTACATTATATTAAAGTTATTGTCTCTCTCTTCTTTAATTAATTGTACATTCCTGATGTTTAGGACATTGTTTGGTACTTTGATGTATTTCCAGTTATTGAGTTTTTGTGATTCTCAAAATAGCAATCAGATCTTAAATACTTACATGAATCAGGTGCTCACTTTATGTAACCTGTGGATTAAATTAGGAATTTGGTTTATTATTATCTTATTGTAATATTTTACTAGTTTGTGTTTGTATGACTCTGTAGAACAAAGGTAAAACTCACAGGTTATTTGGATGGCAAATATCATGGAACCTTGACAAAATGATCTATTCCAGAACTTGATTTACTGTTATCAAGATAGCCAAAGGTATTAAATCTTTGCCTTTTATTTAGTAGTTTGCTGATACAGGTTTATACTTTAGTCATCTGTGGACTCTGGGTTAAAAACATTGCTTTTCTCGATTGTGGTAGCAAGTTCTTAATTTCTTTTCTTTTTTGCAGTTGGAGTGCCTCAAGCTTATTGCCTCTCAAAAATTTACAGACAAACGCATTGGCTATTTAGGGGCAATGCTGCTGTTAGATGAAAGACAAGATGTCCATCTTCTCATGACCAACTGTATCAAGAAGTAAGTTTTACCTTTCCTTTTTCTAGCAAATATTTTGCTCTTTTAGATCTTTCTTATAATTTGACACTAAGAGCTTCTATTTCCTGATTCTATATTTACCGTCCAAGATGTATTTGAATAGCACTTGGTTCAGTAGCTTATATGTGAAAAGGCCAAGCAAAGGATTAAAACTTCTGTGGGAGATAATTGATTAAATTAAGTTATTACTGTGCATCTTCAGGCATAAAAACGCAAGTTAGCAATGAAGTAAACATTTGGGTTTTCATAGAAAGGAAAAAGCATTGGTCAAATCTGGGCTTTCATATATTTCCAAGACATTGAATACCATGAATAAGGAACTTAGTTTTGGGAGAATTTTTGGTTTTTGGCTGTGAAATAAGAATTAATAATGAAAATAGTAAGTTGATTCATTTATGCAACAAATAGTTATTGTGTGCCTGCTATGTGCCAGGAGCTGTTGCAAGCACTGGGGTGGAGAGTGAAAAAAATGGACAGAAATCCTTGATGTCACGAAGGGTACATCCTAGGTGTTTAGCATGACTCTCTTACACATTTACTCTGGATAGGCCTCGAACAGAGTTCTTTAACTTTTGTTCTTGCATGCTCTGTTGCCCTTATTACTCAAGCTTTCAGTCATATGCTGATAATTTGGCAGTTCTGCCTGGCAGCAAGTTCATATAAGAGTTTTAATAAGAAACTTAAGTTTGGGTTTGTGTTTGATAAAAATTGAAGGATGAGGCACATAGGTAAAGAAAAAATCTTTATGTTTAGTTTTAATGAGGCTCAGCCAGGCACCAAGTGAATTTAGGAGAGAGCTACTTTTTCAAATAATTGGGAATTGATCTTGCATTTCATTCCAAACTTTGGATCATTCAGTCTTTTTTAAAAAAAAAAAAATAGGATAATGAATGTGGTTTGTGTGTGTGTGTGTGTGTGTGTGTGTGTGTGTGTGTGTGTGTGTGTTATTTTTTTTTTTTTGGTGGGTTTTTTTGTTTGTATTAGAGGACATCATAGTGTACCAATAGTTTTTATTCTAAATAATGAATGTTTGCTACATTTTTCGTTTTGCTTAGAAAAACTCTAAGACATTAATGATCTTAGAATTAAATCTTTAAAAATTCGGCTCTGATATTTTAAGAACTTGCATTATGAAAAGTCAACTAAATATTTTTGGGAACTGAGAGCCTAAGTGGTAAAGCCATAGTTAATATTCAAGGTTCATTTTACTATTAATCTTTATCTTAAACTATTCAGTTTGGTGAAAAGTAGCAAACCTGGCTAATTTACAATTTACCTTCTTTTCCTTTCTTCATTTTGCTTCGAAGACTGTTTATTAGTTCATTAAAAAAATACTAATGAACTCATTACATGTTAATATAAATAACATTCATTATGAAAATAATCTATTTTCTAAAAGAAAAAAAATTCAGTGTGAAGAGTGACATTATTTTATGTTTTTGTAAATCTCTTTAATGTCTAACTTAATGGAAGACAGCTGGATGCTCATATCTGCTTCTGTATTCAATTTCTTATGTCATGTTGCTTTGATTGAAATTGATGAAGAAATCCAGCCTCTCACTGATAATGTAATTAGAAAAGGGAAGAGTATTTTAATAACCTTCTCAAATAACTATGGATATTCTTCCTTGATACTATACTAAAAGTGGACAAGTGATAGTTTCTTAAATGTTAGGTTCAGTGTGGAATCTGAAACCATATCATTCAAGTTTTGGTACTTTGTTAGATTAAAACCATTGGTCTGTCTTGTACCTCGAGTGAACCTTTTTACTCATGCATAATTTTGTAACATCATGCCTCGGCTCAGTGTGGAATCTGAAACCATATCATTCAAGTTTTGGTACTTTGTTAGATTAAAACCGTTGGTCTGTCTTGTACCTCGAGTGGACCTTTTTACTCATGCATAATTTTGTAACATCATGCCTCGGCCATTTGGAAAAAATTGGTTTACTGAGTTATGCAGATCTTCTAAATGTTAATATATCTCGTCATAGAATATTAAAAAATCACATAGGTTAATATTACCACAGATCTCATCAGAAAAGTCTTAAGTATTAGTAAACTGTCAAGATGATGGTGGTGATACAGGTTTTCTGGAATTCTCATTTTCACTTCAAAGCTTGGATTTTATCATTGGCAACAAATATTGTCAGTTGTTACTTTGAAGTAATAGGCTCACGTGGCTCTTTGTCCAGAAAATGTCTGCCAAATACCCAAATCTTCATAACCATAGTTGTCTGTCAGTTATTTTTCAAATAAAAATGATGTCCATCTCTAAAGTAGCTGGTTTATAGTTCAGCTTGCAAATGAAACAAGTACACAAGTGTTTTTCTCTGAGACTGCCATTTTACTTCACTAGGCATCAAAAGTAAATTATGCATACTTCCCATTTTGTCATACAGAATATTAAAAAGATGTGTACTCAAGAGTTGAGATTTAGGAAAACTAATAATTTTTACTGCTTTTTCATGGGATATCTTAAATGAAACTGCCTTTTTTTTTTAACTGTAAATATGTGGCAGCAAATACAGTGACTACTATAGTGTACAGTTTAGTGCCCCTGCCTTGATTTGTGCTTAATGCACCAGCAATTTTTCCCACCACTGCTTTTGCACCATCAGTACAAATGTCAACACAATTGACAAATAATGTCTTAGGATTATGAAAATAGTTTGGATTGCATGACACTCTGAAACAGTCTTGGGGACTTAAGAGCTTGTGACCCAAACTTTGAGAACCACTAAAGGATACTGAAATGGTCTGAAAGCTGGTAGAAATAGCATAACATATAATAATTCAGCTTCTGAATAGCAAGAGTTGATTATAATATATAAATGAGTTTGCTGGTTCAACCTTTTAATAGTTCAGCTTTTCTGAAAGTATTTTTCCTCGCTTATTTGGAAGTAATTTTATATAGTAATCAATGCCTGTTAGAAAGAAGATTTTGTGTATATGTATTACCAGATATGGAGGCTTACTGTAAATATCTAAAGCTTAGTTTGTTAAAGGTGGTTTTATTAGTTCATTTTTATCATAGTAATGGACAGTTATTAATTTTTCTTTTCATGAATAAATATATAAAAGTGTAAAAGTTATTTAATGTAGCATCAAGGTTAATACTAAAGCATGAGACCAAAGGTTTCAGAAGGTAACTAAACTTTTGTTTGGATGTTTATATCACCCTAAATGCTCTAGCAGTAGAGATTGTGTTTTTTGATTTTTTTTAAAAAGGGCTTTGATAAATGTGTATCTTACCTTTTTTGTAGTTAGTAGTAGAGCACATTAAGAAAATCTTCTAAGGACACAGTTTTTTTTTTATCATTGCCGGTTTTTACTTTCAACAGTTTGCTGAATTTTCTAAAATGGGAGGGTTTTTGTTGTTGTTTTCTTTTTGGCTGCTGGCTGGTAAGGGGTTCTGAACCCTTGACCTTGGTGTTTTCAACACCATGCTCTAATCAACTGAGCCAACCAGCCAGTCTAAAACAGGTGTCTTTAACATACAACAGATAACATGTCCAATTTCTCCTTATTCGATATTTGGGTTGTAAGCCTGTAGGAGGGACTATCAATCAGTTCACTGTACTGATAATTTGTAATAAAGTTGGAATAAATATTTTCTGCAACAAATAATCCTATTAACTATTTTCATTATTGGAGAAATCTTGAGTCATTCTGAACCAGTTTGTTAGATTGTGAAGCTTCTTCACAGATAACATCAGGCAGAGCATGTTGTTTCTACCTTTTTGCTTTCTTTTGCAGTGATCTTAATCATAGCACACAATTCGTACAGGGGCTAGCACTTTGTACCCTTGGCTGCATGGGCTCCTCAGAGATGTGCAGAGATCTTGCAGGAGAGGTAGAGAAGCTCCTGAAAACCTCCAACTCTTACTTAAGAAAAAAGGTAACTTTTAATGAAACCAAATGTCTGTATTCAGGTTAGGAAGTATTATGGAGATGAGAAGACAGATTACTCATATTTGAAAGCCCTGTTGATGATAGAAAGTATTTTTCTCTGTGTAGTAAATATCTTTTAAGTAGTTATACATGAATCTTAATTCCTCTTTTTTCAAGGAAATGATTTATAAACAAACAGATGTTCCTGGATATTCTAGGTGGCACATCTAATCAATTCCTAAATTATCTGATTCTGAACAGTATTAAAACAGAGTGATGATGATGAACAGATCTTTGTGGATTTACTTTTATCCTAATAATTAGTGCCATGTCTTTGTGTTAGTGCCTTTGTATCTCTGGAAGTGCATTAGGACCCGTTTTCTAAAACTGGTATGTTTGAATGGAATACTCATGGAAGAGAATTATCTTATTCTCATAACTTATCTGCTTTTATTTGATTATAAACATTTTATTGAGTATTTTTAATTGTGCTTGAATCCCAAAACCTTTGTTAACAAAGTATATAGAATTTAGAAGTCTAAGAAATGAACGCATAACTATCATCTGTTTGGCATTTACTTGCTTCTATATTAATGGTGTGAGGAAGAGGTGTTAAAAGGGCCAAGCCATTTCCCAGGATGATATGCTGTTCATGATGGCTGCAAACAAAGTTAAATTCTTTCTTTAATTTGTAAGCAAGTCCTTTTTCTTAACAATGTGTGAGCTACTCTTGTTCAGAGGGTACATTATTGCATTAAATTAACATTCCTGCACATTGGAAAAAAAAAATCTTTTCTTTCCCAAATATAACATGGGAGGAATTAGAAATCTTTTCTTGTTAATCTATCTAAACTTTTATGGTATTTGACCCAGATAAACAGTAGTTATGGTTATTTTGGGGGTTACCAAAATTAGTCTTTAAATGTACCTTTCCAGTGAACAAGATAATGTGACCATCTTTTCTTTAGTAGAGGCTAGTTAAGTATCTTTCAAATGATTTTCTTGATGTCAGCAGAGAGTCTGTTGGAGGCGGTATAAATACTGTTAAACATAACAGCAGATTTATAGCATCTGCAATTTATATCTTTCAGTTGCATGATGTTTTTATACCTGTTGGTCATCTTACCCAGAGGATTGATTATCTAATAGATGAAGGTCCTTATTTATTTTTTTACTTCCCTAAGATTACACATAAGTTATATTTAACTAGTTTGATACATTCAAATTAACCATGGTCTAGTCTGGAAAGTTTTTGCCCACTTGTCTAGCAATATATGAACAAAGGGGCAAGAGAGCTAGAAGTTCTCATTAATGCAGTAGTATAAATTGGAAAGCCCAAAGCAGTTAATAAACAATAAATCTCATATCTAGCTTCTTTCTTTTTTATTTTTCTAGTAGATTACTAGTTGGTGAGTTTTTTTTTTTTTTTTTTAAATAAGATTGGTTGCCCTGGTTTAATTATTAAAATAAATCTTTTGTCTTTTTATTTTATTTTTTTTAGGCAGCACTATGTGCTGTTCATGTCATCAGGAAGGTTCCTGAACTTATGGAGATGTTTTTACCAGCAACAAAAAATTTATTGAATGAGAAGAACCATGGTAATGTAATTTGGGTACACTTATGAAGTACTGACGGATAAAGGGAAAGTGAAAAGGCTTAAGGCTATATTAGCCCTATGTCTCAGTGCAGTGGAGTTGCCTTTATACTCTGCTTAGATACTGTTCTAAGAAGTTCTGTTCTGCCCAATCTCTCTTCTACTCAGATACTCTAATTTTATAATTAGAGATGGATTCCTTCATAGTAAACTTTTCTTTCATCTTTGGTCCTCTTTTACTATATTAAATTACTAATATTCAGTGATCCTAATCTTGATTTTCATGTGTAAAATCTTTTTACTTCTTGGCTATTTTATAATAAAAGAAAAAAATTTTTCCCCTTCATTGTCATGTGAAAATTCTTTTGGGTTATTTCTAACAGGAATTTGTAATGGGTACTCAGATATCTTTTTATAAAACTTAAGAGGAATTAGGGCCGATCCTGTGGCGCACTCGGGAGAGTGCAGCGCTGGGAGCGCAGCGCCGCTCCCGCCACGGGTTCGGATCCTATATAGGACTGGCCAGTGCGCTCACTGGCTGAGCGCGGTGTGGGTGACACCACACCAAGGGTTGTGATCCCCTTACCGGTCACGAAAAAGACAAAAAAAAAAAACTTAAGAGGAATTAAATGGAATGTGGTTGTTCTTTTCCCACTTTATTCTTATTCTGAAGTCAGTGAAACAAGTTCTGAGTAAAGAAATTTGATGTGTCTTAAGTGCTAAGAGGAAAAATGGTATTGTAGAACACTCAAAATATACTTGTTGAACAAATAAATGTTTAGGGCATGTATTTATTATGTAGTGAAAAGTATGGTGAGATTCTTTTTACTGACTCTGGAGCAAGCAAATTCCCTTTGTCATTCACGATAACAGAGTTTTGATACATTTTATCTGTAAATTTTTTTTCCCCCCCTGAGGCCAGCTGGTACAGGGATCTGAACCCTTGACCTTGGTGTTATCAGCACTAATCATGCTCTAACCGAGTGAGCTATCTGGCCAGCCCCTGGACATTAAAAATCTTAAGATTTTTGCCTGTTGAATTATCTGTCAGAACTCAGCTAATAGCTTATTGATTAAGAATAGAGCAGATGATACCTAGCTTATGTCAACTGCAAGCATGTTTTTATAGATATTCTTGGATGGAGAGACACATGTATTGGTTATCATTTTTTAATAATTATATCGGTCACATAATTGTTAAAAATATTCTGATTTACAGTGCTCCCCCCAAAAAAATTCTGATTTGACTGACTTGATCAGTATTAAATCAGCAGGCAAGTACTTCCTTTGTCTTTGCCTCAATGCTTAGATTCTTTGGGGGATTAAAAAGCAAAAGTAGCCACTGTCCTTTTGGAATTGGCCTTCAGGAATTCAGAAGCCCCGTTCTGTGAAGTTGAACAATATAACCTCATTTTTAGTTTTCCTTTGATCTTTCATTCAGGTGTCCTTCACACATCTGTAGTCCTCCTCACAGAAATGTGTGAGCGAAGCCCGGACATGCTTGCTCATTTCAGAAAGGTAGGTGCCATTCTGTATGCCTGTCTTTCTTGACTGAAAAATGATTTTCCTGAAAAGTACATGATTTTTTCACTTATGATTTTCTTTTGAAAGCAAGCTATGGAGCTGAAAAGGATTTAACCAGCCCTGTTGTGTGGTAGGGCTGGAAGTCAAATTTAGGCATATAAGAACTGGCATTAGTTCAGTGTTTTCCCTTTCATAATAGAAGTCTCCTCATTGTTGGCAGACACACAAATCTCTCACGTGTTTTTATCTGCTGTTTTCACATTTGCGTCAGGAAACATAACCTGAGGTCAGATTACAAATAGGAATTGTGTGTGTGTTTTTTTTAAAGAAAGTAATTTCTATTTTTTTTCTTTCCTTTTTTTTTTTTTTAAGGTGAAAACTGCAAACTGAAATTTGATTTTTATTACTTTTACCCTACTGTTCATTTTAGGCCGTTGACTCCCATGATGGGAGTCCTAGCTTTTTTAAGTTTCCCCTCCTTCCTTTTTTACTAGCATTTTATAATGGACTTTTCTGTTTCTCCAGTTACTTTTAATTAATTAATTAATTAATTAATTAATTAATTAATTAATTAATTAATTTTAAAGATGACCAGTAAGGGGATCTTAACTCTTGACTTGGTGTTGTCAGCACCACGCTCAGCCAGTGAGCTAACCGGCCATCCCTATATGGGATCTGAACCCGGGGCCTTGGTGTTATCAGCACCATACTCTCCCGAGTGAGCCATGGGCTGGCCCTCTCCAGTTACTTTTAGAAGGCAGCAGTAAGGAAGACTCAGAGAAAGATCATTCTTTAGATAGTTTCTCGCATTTAACTCCTTTTATAGGATGCTAATCACTCCATAATTAGGGCTCACTTTGTACTTTAGATCTAATATGCTCTAACAGCAGTCCTTTTCTTTGGCTCCCCTCCTCCCCCCCTTTAGGTGTTCATGTCTTGATTAAATTATTGTAAAATAGTATGAGACTCGTATCTGTCCCTAATGCTTGCTTTGTATGTTTTGTTCCTGTTGTCTGTTTGGAATCCTGCTGTATGTTAGAATGAAAAGGTAAGAATTAACCCTTTTTTAGATGGTGCATGCTGGCATTAGGTCCTTAGTAGCTTTTGTGTATTCATCCACAAATGTGGCTTTTAAAATATACTAGTGCTGGAGCTGTGCTTAATACTGTGAGTTATTTGTTCTAGCATTTTTGGCTAACTCCCTAGTCCAGTTTTTGTCTTGTCACTTAAACTCCCAACTCCAAAGTCAGCCTTGGATTTCAGTTGCAGCCTTTCCTGAATTGTAGCCTTCTTCTCTGCCTTTCCTTTATTTTCTCTTGAGAAGCTTTGAGCAGTTCCCCAGTGGCTTTGGTGATGGCGGTTGCAGATCAGCCTGGAGCCTTGATACAAAACACTGCTTCTTTTTGGAGTAGATATTTTAGAGCCATATGTCAGTAACTTCATATTTTAAAAAACTTTGTGTATACTTCTGAGCTTTTAATTCAGACTTAGCTTTATTTCCCCCTTACCTACACTTACTCTTGTTTCGAAGTTTTGGAATATGAAAAGCATTTGGAGGTAGAGGAGGTGGGCACCAACTGATTTTCATGGCTGCAGTCTTTCCTTTGTCATCTTATTTTGTTTGTCCTGTCATCAGTTTTTAGCAGTCTGCATTTTTGTCTGAAAAATAAAGCTGGTTCCAAGAATTTGTATGCTGAATACTTAGACATTTGTGCTTTCTGTCCCAGGGTAATCTTATATGATGTGCTGGCCTTTTGGCAGTGAATAAAACAATTTCTGAATTTAGTAGCCCAAGGAAAAAGGACTTCTCCAAGAAGTAAACCAGATTAAAAAAATAATTAGGGTTATGTGTAGTACAAAAAAACAGACCATTGGGAAGTATGCAAGGTGAGCTGCTTATTGTGCAGAACTTGGTAACTAAATGGTCCCAGTTTTATTACAACATTTAAAGCAGTTTTTAAAATTGTGTTCTTATCTCTAATATTAAAGTTTGCCTGTGGTTGACAGATTTGACAAGGATTTTGTTTAGAATATGCAGATATACACGGCTTAGGTTTGTCTTATTCTTGGAGTTGTCCAAATTATATTTTTGTTTAGGTGACTTATGAGTTACTTAATTCTAAAGTGTTATGGCCAAACTTATTTAAATTCATAAAATTGTGTTTTCTTATATTTAGAAGTGGCCTTAATGTTCTGAATGTTTTGGGTGCATGTCTTGGATATAGCTTGGCTTTTTATTTCAATCTTGATCCTCCCCTTTTAGGTATTGGGAGTAGGGAAGAGGCAGAGTCTAAATACAATGAGAAAAAGTAATTGAGTTGCAGTAGCATTGGGGCTGCTCAGATTATCTAAAAAAGAGATGCAATGCAGTTTACTTTGGACACTTCTTTACTTAATTTTAGGTCATTAGAGTTGTTTATATAGCTAAATTGAGTTTTCAGTTGGAAACTGGAGAAGTTCCTATTGTGACAAATATTTTGTATCAGGGTTTAATATCAAGTAATTGATCCAAAGAAATGAAATGAGCGTCAGTATTAAAGCATCTGTAAGTTCAGCTTGACAATAAAATTGCCTCTACTATGTGTTATGGCTCTAATAGACAAAGTAAATGAAGGACTAAAAGGGAATTTCTGACTGTAGGGAACGTATAGTATCATTGATAAGACAAGAAAACAGGCTGCAAAGCAGTATGTAATTAAAATTTATTAAAATTAGTGCTAAAATTTTAACAAGTGTGTGTTATATGAATTAAAAATAGGGAGAGGAAATTATTCATGGCCTTGGTATCTCTTAAGATGAAAGCTAATTTTTTCATGTGTCCTTTCCACTTGGTTAATGTTGTCAGTTTTGATATTCCCTTTTGTTTGTTGGAAAAGGACATAACTAGCCCTATATTAAGAGGATAGAAATTTTTTCTCTATTTGAGGTGGTATGTTTTAAAGCTATACTTTTAATAAGGTCACCAGCTATATTTAGGTATGATGACATTTTATATCCAAATATTTGAATGGATTAAAAAGTGAACATGTCTTTGCCATCTAGGCATGCCAAGTTCTACAGAAGTAGAAATGGCAGTATGCCCCATAGGTATTTATTTACTCGGTTCCTATAGGCTTGCTGACCCACTATTATTTGTAATATCTTTGCATTCATAACTCTACAGTAAAAAGTGTGGTTGTTTTTATCCAGATAAAATACATTCTTCCTGAGTTTTTCCTAAGTTATATTTATCAAATATCTACAATATATTAGTATATTGTATCAGTAGAATTTGCTTGGACTCAGACCTTTGCACCCTTTTTCTAAACCAAAGGACCTACTTTGTCATGAGACATTCTTTGACATTCACTATTTTTTGATGCCTCTTTCTTCTTTACAGCTTGTTCCCCAATTAGTTCGTATTCTAAAGAACCTCATCATGTCGGGATATTCACCAGAACACGATGTTTCTGGTATCAGTGACCCCTTTTTGCAGGTGAGGTTGAAAGAAAGTTTTGAATAAATGTCATATAAATTTAATACCTTTTGAGTAGACTATTTCCTTCTCTTAAGTTTGTATTGGGTAGAAATTTGGTAATTAATTGATGGGGCTAATAATATTAATAAATGGTGGCACAATTCTCTATTTTATTAGATTAATAGAATGAAATTATAGTTTTTATTGTCAAAATTATTTACTACTTAGACACTTGAATTATCAGTATAATATAGCTCTGCAGGTGGTGGTATCCTTTAGCTGTGGAGTGGCAAAATGTGAGTTGTTTCATAACCTTAATGGGCATAAAACCATACATAGCTGCTCTGAAGATAATATTTAAAATTCTTCTGTTTGATTTTTGACCATTTATGATGGGATCTAAGACTTCATTTAAGTTATTTGAATTTCTTACCAAGGGAGATTCCTTTATACCAGACACAATTTGTTGATACTTCTCATATTTTGTACATTAGGTACGAATTTTGCGGTTATTAAGAATTTTAGGAAGAAATGATGATGACTCAAGTGAAGCTATGAATGATATATTAGCACAGGTGAGTAGACCAAACTTGTGTTATATCAAACATTCATTTTAGTTTAGCTGGGAGTAGTATAATTGTGATTATATGGAGCAGTTTTTATTTGTGTTTCCTCATTGATAACTGTAATTACAAAATATCTCTTGTTACCTCTGGATATTTTTTGGAAGCATTGTTTTGTCACTTACATACTGCCCTCTATGTCTTTTCAGGTTGCCACTAATACAGAAACTAGTAAAAATGTAGGAAATGCTATTCTTTATGAAACAGTTTTGACTATCATGGATATTAAGTCAGAGAGTGGACTGCGAGTAAGTTTTTTAAAAAATCTTTTCTTAACCTTAAGCATTTCATTTAGAATGATTGACTTGGATTTTAGTACTTTGGAATTGAATTCCATTTGGGAGTTGACTTTAGGAAGGAGTGGTGCAAAATGTATAACACTTTGTTTTTGGTGTCTGAAGTACCATTCCCTCCCATCAAAGACTTAACATTGATTATAATAAAGTTCAGGAGGTGTTAGGTATAGTTAGACATATAGATATTTTTGAGTCAAGAAAACATTTCAGAATTGGCTTTTACTAGAGCCACAGTTTGAGTTATACACATCGTTCAAACAAGACAGCAACACATCATATTTGAATTAATTCTTTTAAATGGAAATAAACATATATCTGGCCAGCCACCAAAAGAGAGAGAGAGAAGAGAAGAGAAGAAAAGAAAAAAAGAAAGAAAGAAAGAAACATATAGAGTAAGAAACTTAAGCTGTACCAAAGATACACAGGGAAGAAAATGTCTGCTTTGTAGCTTTCACATGTAGCCTCTCAGTTCTCCTTTCAGAAGGAAATACTGTTACCATTCATTTTCTAGAGATGTTTTATCCATATTCAAATGTGTCTGTACATGCATATTTATTCTTTTCTCCACTTTAAAAAAACTTTATTTGAAATATTTTAGACTTAAAGAAAAGTTGTAAAAATAGTTCAGAGTTCCCATACACTCTGTACCCTTCACTCAGCTTCCCCTAATGTTAACATCTTGAAGAATTATAGTGTAATTATCAACACTAGGAAATTAACATTGGTACTGTACTACTAACTAAATTATAGACTATATTCACATTTCACCAATTTTTCTACTGTGTCTACTGTTCTGGAACCCAATCCATGATCCCACATTGCATTTAATTGTCATGTCACCGTAGTCTCTTCTAATCTGTGACAGTTCTTCAGTCTTCCCTTGTCTTTCATGACTTTGACATTTTTGGAGAATACTGATCAGTTATTTTGTAGAACATAGCTCAATTTGGGTCTGTCTGATATTTTCTCATAATTTTATAGATTAAATATGTACTTTTTTTTTTAAACCACCACAGAAGTGATATGCCCTTCTCAGTCTATCATTACGGGAGGTTCATGCTATCTGTTTGCCTCCTTAACTGTGATGTTAACCTTGATCATTTGGTTAAGGTGGTGTCAGCTGGGTCTCTCCACTGTAAAGTTCTCTCTGTAATTAAAATATTTTGGGGAGACACTTTGAGACTATGTAAATATCCTTTTCTCTTCAGACTTTTGCCTACCAGTTTTAGTATCCACCAGAGGATCTTGCCTACAACAATTATTAGGATAGTGTTCTAATTTTCTGTTTCTCTAATGTTTTTGCTCATTAAATAATTGGAATTCTTCTGTAAGGAGGAGTTGTCCTTTCTCCACCATGAATGTATTCATTCATTCAATTAATCATTTATTAATATTATAACTGCTGACCCATAGCTTTGTAAAAAACAAATTTACTGACTAGTGTATAATATTTGTGTACAGTTCTTTTTATGTTTAGCATTAAAGTATCCAGTCAGATAACCAAAGTAACTTATTAAGTTCTTTTCCTCTTCCCATCTTTCAGACAAGATGGTAACGTATCATAAAGGTTGTTCTGTACCTTTGTTCACCTAACATTATCTTGGAGCTAGTTCCATATTCATGTATACATACCAGTCTCATTTTTAAAAAAACTTTTTTCTTAGTTGTGATAAAATAACAAAATTTACCATTTTAATAATTTTTAAGTGTACTCTTCAGTGACATTAGTATATTCATGTTGTTGTGTAACCAGAAACCCCATTTATCTCCAGAACATTTTTGTCTTCCCAAACACTGTAGTCATTAAACAATAACTCTACATTCCCTACTACCTCGAGTCCCTGACAGCCACCATTCTACTTTCTGTCTCTATGAATTTGACTACTCTTAGATACTTCTGGAGAGATATAAGGGGAAAAAACCCAAAACCAAAGTTTTTTTCGTACTCTCTACTGTTACACAGTCACTTGACACTTTCACTTCTTTTCTTTTTTTTTTTTTTTTTTAAAAAGATAACCGGTAAGGGGATCTTAACCCTTGACTTGGTGTTGTCAGCACCACGCTCAGCCAGTGAGGGAACCGGCCATCCCTATATGGGATCTGAACCCGGGGCCTTGGTGTTATCAGCACCGCACTCTCCCGAGGGAGCCACGGGCCGGCCCAGACACTTTCACTTCTTTTCTTTTTTTTTTTTTTTAAAAAAATAACCGGTAAGGGGATCTTAACCCTTGACTTGGTGTTGTCAGCACCACGCTCAGCCAGTGAGGGAACCGGCCATCCCTATATGGGATCTGAACCCGGGGCCTTGGTGTTATCAGCACCGCACTCTCCCGAGTGAGCCACGGGCCGGCCCAGACACTTTCACTTCTGACATCAGACCTGTTGGGGCTATTTCCCCGCACACCAAGCACTTCTCCAGTGCATCAGCTGGGTGGGTGTCTTCTAATTTAATTCAGCTCCGACACTCTATTTGGAAATAGTATCAGATCCCACAGGTTGAGGGCTCAGTCCCACAAGACTGACCCCTATTTCAGATGTCAGTCTCAAGCACAGGTTGTGACCTATGCTTCTGACCTACTAGCTATAGATCAAGGTTCCTACATCCTCCTCCTCAGGTTTAATTAATTTGCTAGAGCAGCTCATGGGTTTGCTATATAGGATATCACAAAGGATGCAGATGAACAACCAGCTGTGGGGAGATGCATAAGCAAGGCATGTGGGAAGGGACAAGGAGCCACCATGCCATGTCACCCTCTATGAAACTCCATGTGTTCAGCTATCCAGAAGCTTCTCTGAACCCTGTCCTTTTGGGTTTTTATGGAGGCCTAATTATGTGGGCATGATTAATTAAATCATTGGCCATTGGCAATCAACCTTCAGCACTTCTCTCTTCCTCAGAGGTCATGGGTGAGGCTGCAAGTTTCAACTGTGTAATCACCTGGTCGGTTTCCCTGGCAACCAGCTCCTAACCTGAGGCTATCCAGGAGCCCATCAAGAGTTGCCTCATTAGAGCTAAAGATGCTACTATCACCCAGGAAATTCCAAGGGATTTAGGAGTTGTATGTCAGGAAATGGGGACAAAGACCAACATATATTTCACAATGCCACAGTAACTCATTTAAGTGGAATCAAACAATATTTATCTTTTTGTCTCTTTTATTTCATTTAGTGTAATGTCTTCACAGTTCATCCATGTTGTACCATGTGTTCAAATTCATTCTTTTTTTTTGTGGTGGTGGCTGGCTGGTACAGGGATCGAACCCTGGACCTTAGTGTTATCGGCATCACACACTAACCAACTGAGCTAACTGGCTGGCCCAGAATTTATTCTTTTTAATGGCTGTATAACATTCCATTATAGCGATAAGCCATAGTATATTTAGCAAATTTGCTATTGACATTTAAGATGTCTTCTATCATTTGTGATTTGCAGATAGCACTGCAGTAGACTTTTGTGCATATGTACAATTACGTTTGTCAGGTAAATTCTGACAAACAAACATAAAGCAGAGGATATATTTTTAATTTAAATATTTATAGTTATTGTCAGATTTCCTTTCATCAGGACTATATTAGTATTATTCTTCCACTGACAGTATCATGGCTACCTATAGCTTCTGTGGCATCCCTCTCCACTGCCAGTACTCTCTCTGTAGTACGGCTTCTGTTTCAGATGCCCCAGCAAATAAACCCTGTTGTCTCATTGGTTAAAAAAAAAAAATACACACACACATATCAAAACTTAAAACATAATCTTCCAGCAATTACTGTTGAAATAGAATATGATTTTAATAGAATATGAGTTTGCTTTTAGATTTTTTTTTTCCCCCTTTGGTGCCAGCAGTCTCTAAAGTACCACCTACCGCCTTTAAATAGTTGCACCCATCAGAGGCCAGGAAGTGATCCTTTAGATCAGGAAACGATATAAATTTTTAATTTTCCTAGATTTTTAACTTATGCTATTTCTCTTTAGGTCCTAGCCATAAATATCCTGGGTCGTTTCTTATTGAACAATGACAAGAATATTAGGTAAGTCAGCTGAAACATATCATGGGTATTATAAACTCAGTATTTTCAAGAGTGACTTTGTTCAAAATTATATACGTATTAAGTGACATATATAGAGCTTCAAGTTAGAATTTTTATTTTTAGTCTGGTCTTTTTCTTTTTTTTTTTTTTTTTCCTTTTTGTCTTTTTTCGTGTCCGGCAACGGACCGCAACCCTCCGTGTCGCGCCCGTACCGGACCGGGACCGGCAACGGAATCGCAACCCTCGGTGCTGTGCCTGCCCCTCGCTCAGCCAGTGAGCGGGAACTGGTCTGTATGTGGGATCCGAACCCTCGGCGGGAGCGCCGCCGCGCTCCCAAGCGGCGCACTGTAGCAGTGCGCCACCGGGCCGGCCCTAGTCTGGTCTTAAAACTACTGTTTCATAAAGGATTTAAGGATCAGCCTCCTCGCTTAATTTTTATGCCTATTTATGTTGTAAATCAGGAGCCAGCACACTTTTCTATAACGGGACAGATGGTAAATATTTTAGGCTTTATGGACCACAAGATCTCTGTGGCAGCTACACAACTCTGCCCCTTAGCATGAAATCAGTCATAGACAATATGTAAATGATGAGCATGGCTGTATTTTTTGTAAAAACTGTTTTACAAAAACAGCAGAGGGCTAGATTTTGCAGGAAGACTTTAGTTTGTTGACCCTTGCTCTGAATTAAGCAAAATATTCAGGAAGCAAATCTGGAATATCTTTGTGAACTCCAGTTAGTGTTGTTGTTGGTTTTTTTTTTTGGTAGCTGGCCAGGAAGGGAATCTGAACCCTTGACCTTGGTGTTATAACACCATGCTGTAACCTACTGAGCTAACTGGCCAGCCCCAGTTAGTTCTTTTTAAGTAGCTGAATTGATCAGGATTATGTTTTATTTTTTTTTCCCTCTGTATAGTGTGTCTTATTTGCCTTTTTTCCTAGTCAGAAGAAATCTTTCTTTCTTATCATGTTAAGCATGAAACGATGTGGATATAATCATTGTGGCATCTTAAATTGCCTTCTCTAAAGGAATTTTTAAACACCTGGATCTTAAACTCAAGTTTTATGAAGCCAATTTTGGTACCAGAATCAAATAAAAGCAGAGAAAACCTGAATGGTAAAATTAAAATAATTTCCTCTTGCATTTTGGGGTCAAGGCAGCCTGAAAAAGTATATTGTATGCTTATTTTGTTTTACTCTTTGGAAGATTTTGAAAAATTAAGTCAATTACTTTTAGACGTTTAAATGGACTTGACTGTGAATAAAAATCTAAACCGAAAGCTTCTCCTAGTTGCCACTACTTTACATTATGATATCTCTTATGCCTTTAAAAGGTTACCTTTATACTCACTGACTCTGTCTTTACTTTTAAACATTTAAAAATGTGTGCTTTCCCCTTTCCGCTAGACATCTTTGTTGTCATTATTATTTCTTTTATTTTTAGTTTTTAAAAGATGACCAGTAAGGGGATCCTAACCCTTGACTTGATGTTGTCAGCACCATGCCCTCCCAAAGTGAGCTAACCAAACCCGTGGCCTTGGTGTTGTTATCAACACCACACTCTCCCAAGTGAGCCATGGGCCGACCCTCTTTGTTGTCATTATTTTGACAGAGGAAAAACTATCATGAATTTTACATTTTAACTCTGTTCTCTGCAACTTTGTTTATCCAGATATGTAGCTCTGACATCTTTGTTGAAGACTGTGCAGACAGATCATAATGCAGTACAGAGGCATAGAAGCACAATTGTGGACTGTCTAAAAGATTTGGATGTCTCAATAAAACGGTAACAAACTGAGTCTTTCTCAGTCTAGTGTTTTTATTACATGAAGTGAGAGAAACAGATTATTGATAGTTCCTCCCTCCCCATAGTTTGTAATAGTTTTAAGGTAGAGAGTGTTGACATTTATGTATTGAGTCATTAACTTCCCAGGTGAACTCTGCAGAATGAAGCCTTTTTTAGAAAGGATTGCAGAGAGAAGTTTAGATCAATTAAGGAGGCAAGGAAGAAATGCATAAGTGCACATTGAAGTTGTCCTTGGTTTTTTGATAAATATAAACTTTTGCTGGGCAAAATTTTACTTAACAGAGGTACTGTGCTTTGTGTGTTGGAGGATGAAAATATGGAGTGATCCATCGGCTAAGTGTCTTATCACAATGCTGAAACTCAAATTGCTGACAGCACACATTTTTCACAGTACTTAGGCCCCAGGATACTGGAGACAGCTGTGTTTCTTAGGACAGTGCATCAAGAAATGACTGTTAAGTAGCAGATAACATTCTCAAAAGGCATACATCTTTTCTTTTGATAGAGTAACTCTACTGGTTCTCCTCTTAGAAGAACTGTAGATATTTGTAAAACCTAGCTATTGTTGGCCTCAATGAACTTTTGATTGTATGTTCCAATTCATAACAAAGCATATTTAAAATGATCTCTGAAACCATTCAGTTAACAAACATTTATTAATATTGAGTTCCTTTTATTTGCACATATGTTGAGTTGCTGAGTGCTTGGGCAATCTAAAGACAAGACCTAGACATAGTAACACCAACTTTATATAGTGCTTTGCAAAGGATTTTATAAGCATACTCTCATTTGGTTCTCAGAGCAAGGCAGTGAGAAAGACTAGGCAATTACTTCTATCCTCAATTAACAGATCATTTAAAATACAGTCCCAGAGAAGATGAAATGACTTACCATGTACCTTAACTCTTGTAAGAGACAGTTCTAGGAATAGAAATCAGGCCTTCTGACTCCTGTTGTGTTGTTTATCAATAGCTTGTTACTGGGCTTTGAATTTCAAAAGTAAAACCTATGTCTCTTTGACAGGATATATATATCAGAAAGAACTCAGACTCTGGAGCCAGACTGCCTCATTTCTGGTCCTGGATCTCCCCTTAATAGAGTGGGTCAAATTACTTAAACTTTCATTGCCTCAGGTGCCTCATTTGTAATATGCAGATAGAAGGGCACCCACTTCAGAGGCTTATGTAGGATTAATTGAATTAATAGATGTAAAGTACTTAGACACTATATAAGAGTTAGCTATTACTAATCTTTCTTAGGATTGAATTTTTGTTACCTGTTTATTAGCTGAGATGAAAGAATTTTCTGTTAATCTGGTATTTTTGAAAGTCAGTGTATATACTGTTTGAAATTATTGACCAAATATTAAAAGATACAGGTAGTAACCTCATAACTTTTATGTATTAAAAATTTCAGTTTTTGACTTCATTGTCAAATTTGATAAGCAGTTATAGAAACTTTTAGTTGCCCTCATAGCACATGCCTTTTTTTTTTCCTTTTCATGGTCCTTGATTTCCCTCTTAGTTTGTTTTTACTCTAATTTTCTGAACAATATTACATCATCTTTGGACTGAAGTGGGGTATAATAAAAGTAGAGTATGGTGACTTAATATGTCACATTTTTAAAGAATAATGCAGAGCGGTATTATCATTGGGTAATAATTTGTTTGCCTCTCTTTTTGAGCACCTTAAGTAATTCTAAATTTCAGCTTCATAGAATAGACTATTGAACCCAAACTACATTTTTGATCATTATGGTATATCTCTTAAGGAATTTTTAAGAAAAGTGTTGAATGAAGAAATATCAAAACTAACTTTGATTACATAAGAATAAATCTCCTTGGTTATCTTGCATGCAAAGATTGAGATCACAAGATAGTGCAAGGACATTAATACAGCTGCCTGTTCTTGATGTTCAGAGAGAGAGCATACCTGGGTCTTTATTTTATTCCCGCTGTACATTTCATAACTGTTTTTTAATTTTTTCCCCTCTGCAAGGCGTGCAATGGAATTGAGTTTTGCCCTAGTAAATGGGAATAATGTTCGAGGCATGATGAAAGAATTACTTTATTTTCTGGATTCATGTGAGCCAGAATTTAAAGCAGACTGTGCATCTGGGATCTTTCTTGCTGCAGAAAAGTAAGATTTAATTTTTACCTTTATTGGTAAAAGATGCTTGGAACTTTTTGAAAGCATCTTTAAAACATGGGGAAAATGCTATAAGCATGTTTAAAACATGTAATGTTTATTTCAAAATTGCAATTATACATTAGCTTTGAGTAAGTGATTATAGCCAGCATTTAAGTATGCCAAGACCAAAAAAATCCCACTTTTATGAAATTTCCTCCTATATATGTTCTTTAACTACTCATTTATGATGCTGGGGTTTTTTTTAATGAAAACTGTAATCATTTTTTTAGTGTTGATTTTAATTTTTAAAAATTTTTATTATTATGAATATTCATGAGATACAAATTACCAGAAATTGCTTTTATACCCTGTGTCCCCACCCAATTGTCCCCTAACTACTCTCCCCCTCTCCCCCCCACTCCACTTTGCAGCCCTAAGAATGTTCCCTCCCTCTGTAAGACCACCGCACTACTGTGGTCTTTTTTTCCTTCCTTCCTTTCTTTCTTAGCTCCCACATATGAGTGAGCACATGTGGTATTTATTCCTCTGTGTTTTGCTTATTTTACTCAACATAAGTTTCTGAAGGTTCATCCATGTTGTTGCAACTGGGAGTATTTCATTCTTTTTTATGGCAGAGTAGTATTCCATGGTATATATTCCATTGATGGACATTTAGGTTGGCTATGATGCTGTTTTTATGAATAGAATAGAAAAGTTACAGCATCTGTATTGTAGTTCTGTGTAAAACTTTAAGGAGGATGTGCCTCAGGATTTAAGTAGTGTGGGTATTCTTTCTCTTCTTTCCACTCTAAATTTAAGTGCACAAGTGTTGCACTGGTGTTGTCTATGTCTGAGAACAGTCTTTTTTTCTTACTTCTTTACCCTCTCTTTCCCTGATTGTAGGATTCATTTTCTGAGAAATTGGAGGCAAAGTCACATTTCTCAGTTCAGCAACTCCTGTTGCAATATTATGGGAAATGTCTGAGTTTGACCGTGTACCATTTCATCACCCTTTGAAATGGCAATTGCTACTAGATTTGAAGATGAAGTGTCTCCAAACATAGTCACTTAAGCAGGGAAGCTAGAATAGACTGTAGGACAGAATTTTTGAAAGTCACTGAATAATTTTACAAGTTCCAATTTTTTTACCCTGTGCCGTTGTTTTTTCAGGTATGCACCTTCCAAACGATGGCATATAGACACAATTATGCGTGTTCTGACCACGGTAAGTAGGTTTTTTTCAGTTAGCATATATTAAGTGCTGGGATGTGCTGATAAATGAGGTAGACAAAGCCCCTTGTTCTTAGGAAGCTTATGTTCTAGTTGGGGAGATAGAAAATTAATGGGAAAATATGTAACATAATGTCAGGCAGGGATAAATGCTATGGAAAAAATTAAAGCATCATGAGGGTATATGATGATGGCAAGGTAGGGTGGGATAGGGGACAGCTGGCCAAGTGTTTTAGATAGAGTAGTCAAGGTAGATCTCTTAGAGGAGGTAACATTTTTGTAAAGACCTTAGTGAAGTGAGAAGCAAGATATGCAAAGATCTTTGGGAAGAGTATACTAATCAGAGGGAACATCAGTGCAATGACCTGAGGTGTAGCAACAGTCTTGGCCTTTTTGGAGAGCAGCAGGAAGGCAAGTGAAGTCAGTAAAAAAATGAGAGAGGCAGAGAATGATAGGATCGAGGTCAGAGAGATAAGCAGGGGCCAGATTATGTAGGGCCTTGTAGGAGTCTGGATTTTATTTTGAATATGATAGGAAGCTATTGCAGGGTTTTGTATGACTAAATTTATTTAGTATTTTTAAGTTCTGCTTTAGAAGGTATCCTTCCTGTGGTGTTCTTCCAGAATTTTGAGTCTTCTCTTTATCGTTCAATTTTTTAATTTTTTTTTATTATTTTTTTTTTATTTTATTTTTATTTTTTAATTTTTTATTTTGTCAATATACAATGTATATGATTATTATGGCCCACCACCGACACTTCCCGCCCTCCTCCCTCTCTCCCCTCCCCCCCAAGAATGTCCTTTCCGTTTGTTTGTTGTAACAACTACAAAAAAAGTATAGTTGTTATATCTTCTTCCCCACCCCACACCCCCCGGTTTTTTTTTTTTGTGTGTGGGTGTGTGTGTGTGTTTGTGGGTAAATTAATTTGTTTATTATTATTATTATTTTTTTAGCTCCCACCAATAAGTGAGAACATGTGGTATTTCTTTTTCTCTGCCTGACTCGTTTCACTCAATATTATTCTTTATCGTTCAATTAATGCACAGGGATTAGAGGTTTAAGAGTAAAAATTAAAGTGTAGTGGCATACAAAGAAAACGTAACTATGTATATCTAATCACGTCACTAGAAGTAGGTACCATAAAAGAAAATGTTCACAAATTTGACCATACTAAAATTAAAAACTTTAGATTAGAGTGCAATGTAATAACACCAAGGTCCAAGGATTCAAATCCCTGTACCAGCCAGCCACCACAAAAAAAGAAACTTTATAGCCAAAGGGGAAAAAACTATAAATTTAAAAGCAAATGACAACTAGGAGAAAACTTTGTAACGTGTGACGGCATATTAATATTTTTAATAATAGGAAAAATCAAACACTAGTGGAGTAATTGCCATTTGAAAAGGCATTTCACCAGAGAAGAAAGAAGTGGCTAATTAGCATTTGAAAAAGTACTCTTACTAGTAAAGAAATAATAGTAAAATAACAGTGATATATTGTTTTTTCACATATCATACTTTTTAATTCATTGTGTTTAGAAAATAGAGAAATGGCAGCACTCTTCACTTTATGGGGGTATAAAATGGCACTGTCTTTTTAGGGCTACTTGGTAGCTTATCGCAAAAATCTTATATCTTTTGATTCATTAATTCAATTTTTAGGACTTTTGGTTGGAAAGGTAAAAGAAGTGCACAAAATATATATATACAAAATTGTTCATCCCAATCTTGTTTATAACAGGGAAAAACTGGAGGCAACTAGTAGTATCCAAATGGAGATTGGTTAAATAATTATGAAACACGTGTAAGAGGGAATGATGCCATTAAAACTGTGATTTGCATGTTTTCATTCCTGTGGAATTCTGTCTGGGGTATACTAGTTTTCTAGTTTACCTATAATGAATTAATTTTGTAAAAGGTTAAAAGTTAATACAAGTGATTACTAATGGGGAAAAATTATATTGTAACAAAAGAAATGATGAATCAGTACATATTTTCTTAGTTTTTGTGAAGCCCAAAAGAAGGGAAAAATTACAGCTCCTGAAGGAAAACCTTTTTTCAAAGTTCAAAATAATTTTTTTAATACTCCTACTTCTCATTTTTCTGTCTGACTTGTATTCTTTTATTATGACATGCTGGATTACATTAATTGATTTTTTGATTTTTTGATTTTTATTTTTTTTGGACACCTCAAGATCATTGAGTAGATTTTTCTCATAATAACTTCTTTTGTTTTGGTAGCTGGTCAGTACGGGGATCTGAACCCTTAACCTTGGTGTTGCTGACACCACACTCTAACCATGTGAGCTAACTGGCCAGCCCCTAGGTAGATTTTTGAATGTTGAACCAGCCTTCCATACCTGGAATAAGTCCTTACATGGTCATGGTATATAATTCTTTTTATACGTTATTGGATTTCATTTGCTAATATTTTGTTAAGGATTTTTGCGTCTATGTTCATGAGAGATACAAGTCTATAGTTTTCTCTTGTAATGTTTTCTTTGACGCATGTGTTATTTAGAAGTGTGTTGTTTTGGTCTGTAAATATTTTGGGATTTTTTTTCCAGGTATTTCTGTGTTACTGATTGCTAGTTTAATTTTGTTGTGGTCTAAGAACCTACTTTGTTCTTTTAATTTTCTCTTTTTTTTTGGTGGCTGGCCAGTACAGGAATCTGTATCCTTTTAAATTTTTAAAGGTTTTTTTTATGGCCCAGAATGTGGTCTCTCTCTTGGTTCAGTGTGAGTTTAAGAAGAATTTATATTCTGCTATTATTGGATAAAGTAGCCTACAAATGTCAGTTTGATCGTGTTGATGCTTTCTCTTATTTAAAGCACTCTGCTTTCTCTGGTTATGGAAGAATGTAAATATTTAAGTCACACCACAAATTACCAGCTTTTTTAGTTTCTCACCTTTCCTTTTAACCATTTTTCCAAACCTTCCGCTCTGTCTTTGGTTTCTTTTCTCTCTCTCTCTCTCTTTTTTTTTTTTTTTTTTT
>NW_007728347.1:196431-218976 GCF_000696425.1 Galeopterus variegatus
TTTTTTTTTTTTTTTTTTGGCAGCTGGCTAGTACAGGGATCTGAACACTTGACCTTGGTGTTATCATGCTCTAACTAAGTGTGCGTTACTGGCCAGCCCTGACTTTGTGTTTCTTAACAGGAGTGAGCATCCCAATCACCTGTGATTTTTTTTTGTTGTTGTTTTCTTTCCAAAATACACATGGTTATTTAATACACATGGCCTGGTCTTAGTCTTGTAAATCAGATCTACTGTTCTGTTCAGCAATGTAGATTGACCAAGATTGGCTGATATTAGGCACAGCTTCTACTGGTTGTATGTGCAGTGCAGCCTGGTTAATGATACCCGTAACAAGACCAAGATTTAGTTTTCCAATAGGTTAAATAGCTTTGCTTTCTTCTGTGGTTGCATAGTATCTCAGATTCTGCTAGTCAAGGGGACATTAAAAAGAAGAGTTGTTTTTTTAAAAAAGCATAGATAATTAAGTACAAAATATATCCCATTCCTGGGACTAATGTTGGTTTTATATTTGTAAACACTACTTTTCTCAAAGGACTGTGTGATGTTGTAAATAAACCCATTTTTGAAAAGTTATTTATTTAATTCCTTTTATCTTATTTAATGGGCCCTTTTGAACTGTTTAGGTATTTATGTACACCCCTTTTTTCTTCATACCCCAGAGTAACGTAACTACTGTAGCTTATCTATATGATTTTAATACCAGTGTTGGGGAGTTGTGGGAAGGGAGAGATGGTTGTAATTAAGTTCCCAGTGAATGTGCTTATTAAATTTTTGAAATTTTAGGCCTTATCTGTTTTGAGTAGAAAAAATCTTTCTTGAAATTCTAAACCTTTATATTTTACTTTTGATTTGGGCAAAGAGAAGATTTTACTTTTTTTTCTTTATTCACAGTTACAAAGAAGATTTTACTTTTTTGATAAAATTTTATTTTATTTTACTTTTTTTATTCCTTTTTGTCTTTTTTACTGACCGGTAACGGGATCGCAACCCACGGTGTCACGCCCATACCAGGGACTGGCAACGGGATCGCAACCCTTGGTGTTGCGCCTGCACCGCGCTCAGCCAGTGAGCGGGAACCGGTCTCCACGTGGGATCCAAACCCTTGGCGGGAGCACCTCCGCGCTCCCAAACGGCACACACTCCAGTGCGCCACCGGGCCGGCCCATTTGATAAAATTTTAAAACTTACAGTCTTTAAGTAAAACTTTGAAGTTTGGGCTGCTTGTGAACCTGAGAATGGGAACCAAGTTTATCCTTTAGGGTGTTTTGTAGTACCGTAGTCTTCCCATATCCGTGGGGGATACGTTCCAAGACCCCCAGGGGATACCTGAAACCATAGATATAGTACTAAACCTTATATATATATATATATATATATATATATATATATATACAAAACCTTTTTTTCTGAAATCATGACTTAATAAAAACTAGAAATTTAAAAAGCAAATCAAAGCTTCTATTAAACAACTCTTGAATGAAATAAAATATAAGCAAAAATTAAAGAATTTCTGAAAAATAATGATAATTATATGAGATGAAAATATCTCATGTAAGAATCTATGGAAATAGATTTAAAGCAGTAATCAAAGGAAACTTTATAGCCTTAAACACTTACATCAAGGAAAATGAAAAGCAAAAAATAAATGAATTAAATCCTTAACTGAAAAAGCTAGAGAAAAACAAACAATGGAAAACTTAAGATGGGAAATAATAAAATGAAAGCAGAAACTCATAAGTCAGAGAACAGAAAAACAGTAAATCAAAATAATATTTTTAAAAAATCAGCAAAATAGACAAACCCCGCACTGGATTCTATACCACATACAAACACAAATTGTCTATTATAAGGGACATTACCAGGATAACTGATGAAACTGGAAAATACACTGCAAAGTTTAATTTATAAAATTGGACACAGTAAGGGATTAACAACAACAATAATAAAATAGAACAATTATAACAATATACTGTAATAAGAGTTATGTGAATATTGTGTTTTTCTCTCTCAAAATATCTTATTGTGATGTACTCACCTCTTTTTGGACCATGGTTGACCATGGGTAACTGAAACTGCAAAGTGAAACAACAGATTAGGGGGAACTAGTGTAGTCTTTCTTTGAACAGTACAGTAATAATAGCTTACACTTGTTATCACTGCCGTGTGTTTCTAGGGGTAACTGTCTGTACTTATTTTAGGCAGGAAGTTATGTTCGTGATGATGCAGTGCCCAATTTGATCCAGTTAATAACCAATAGTGTGGAGATGCATGCCTATACTGTCCAGCGCTTGTACAAGGCAATTCTTGGTGATTATTCTCAAGTAAGTCCTTTATTTGCCTTTCTTTCTACTTTAGGGGGAAAAATTACCCTTTATTTTCCAGGTACAGATTGAGCATCCTTATCTGAAAATCTGAAATTGGAAGTGCTCCAAATCCAAAACTTGTTGAGTGCCATCCTGACACTCAAAGGAAATGCTCATTGGAGCGTTTAGGATTTCAGATTTTTGGATTAGGGATGCATAACTGGTACATATTCTGCAAATATTCTAAAATCCAAAATCTGAAATACTTCTGGTCCCAAGCATTTTATATATGGGATACTCAACCTCTGTGTCCTTATTACTAACACTGAAGATGTACTCAGTTTTGACCGTTATGATTGGATAACCTATGATTTGTATTAAGTATCTTTGGAAAGAGTGAAGTCCTTGCTTGACAAACTACAACTATCTTTTGACAGCAACCTTTAGTACAAGTGGCTGCGTGGTGTATAGGTGAATATGGTGATCTTCTTGTATCTGGCCAATGTGAAGAGGAAGAGCCTATTCAGGTACTCCTTGTCACTCCTGGTTAAGAAGGGGGAAAAATAGTGTTTTTGGTTATAGGAGGGCAGTGTTTAAACAGGGAGTTTAGGTTGATTCCTGGAAAATTTTTTTAAGTAGTAATACTAGAATTATATTGATAAACTTGCCATTGTTTGAGGAGATGGAACTTATTGGGCCATTGTGAGATCGGAAAACCACTTTATTATTGTTTCTCTTACCCTGTGGCTGATAAACAAGAAGAAATGAAACATGTATCCATGTTTTCATTTGCTCATTAAAAGACTGTCTTTAGGGAAAGTTGGGCAAAAGTACGTGAAATCTATATTTTTTTCTTTTCTTCCTCTACTTCTCACATTTGAAGCTATAAAATGCTCAGTCCCCAGTCGTCATTTTCCACTTCTTTTACCTCCTTCTTACCTACTTCTGGTTGATGGAACAGCTTGGACAGTTACCCTGGCAAAGCACAGGCTGTTAGATACTTCTGTAATGTTAGGATTGTCTTTCTGGTGACATCCTCTGACTTGATATTAAATTTAGATGTTTACTGTTACCATTTGTTCTACACGGTCTTTTTTTTTTTAATCCCCAGGTGACAGAGGATGAAGTGTTGGATATTTTAGAAAGTGTCCTAATCTCTAATATGTCCACCTCTGTGACACGAGGTTATGCCCTCACTGCCATTATGAAGCTTTCTACTCGATTCACGTGTACTGTAAAGTGAGTATTGAAGAAAAGTAGGGTGAATGAGTCGTCTTGTAATTTTTAAAAACCTTTTATTATTGAGGAAAATTTCAAGCATAGACGAAAGTAGGGAGAATAGTAAAAGGAATTTGCATTTGCTTATTACCCCACAGTCACAATTAGCAGTTCACAGTTAAGCCTTAATTCATCTCCAGTTTACTCCCTCATTCCTTCTCCTCACCATGGATTATTTTGAAGCTAGAAAGTTATTTCCCCATAGAAGGGTTTTGGTTTATTTATAGTATTTTGAAATGTCTGATTTGGAATAAAACTGTAAGTGTTTTGGTGATTAAATCTTTAAATTCTGTTCACTGGTATTTTGAGTGTAAAAGTTGATTCTTGGGCTGGCCAGTGGCTCACTTGGGAAAGCATGGTGCTGATAACACCAAGGTCAAGGGTTCGGATTCCCATACTGGCCAGCTGCCAAAAAGAGAAAAAGAAAAGTTGAATCTTGGATCAGTTTTCCAGCCAAGCATATTTAAGGCAAACTTAGTTCTCTTAGACTTTCTACTTCACTTTTTTTCACCCCCTCATCCCCTTTAATTGTAAGGTCTTGAGGAAAATGGGTTTTTTTTACTTTCTAAATTGTGTAGTAGAAGACTTTGGGGCAGGGGCCGGCCCGGTGGCGCACTGCTATAGTGTGCCGCTTGGGAAGTGTGGTGGCGCTCCCGCCGAGGGTTCGGATCCCACATACAGACCGGCCGCTCACTGGCTGAGCGAGGTGCGGGAGCAACACTGAGGGTTGCGATCCCATTGCTGGTCCCAGTCCAGTACGGGCGTGACACTGAGGGTTGCGATCTGTTGCCGGTCACGAAAAAAGACAAAAAAAAGGAAAAAAAAAGAAGACTTTGGGGTCAACATTCTAATGCTATGATGCTTTTGTTGATAAAAGCTTATTTTAAAGTTATTAAAGAAGAGAACAGTACAAATTTCTTGTGGTCAAGTAATAATTGGTACTTTTGTCTAGCAAATTTTAGGGTATGGGATGTTTTACAGATGAAAATTTGGTATTACTATTAAAGAGGTATAAAGGTGAATGTCGGATGAATGGCTGAATGAAGATAAAGAAAAGGTGTGTTGTTTTTGAAAAATTATGTAAACTAAGAAAAGATGAGTATTTCAAAATTTTAACCAGAAAACTCTCGTTTAAACATTCTCTCTGCTTGTTTATGAATTTTCTTTTGGGTATTTGATTTTGTTTGTCATTTTATCCCATAGCCGAATTAAGAAAGTGGTTTCCATCTATGGAAGCAGCATTGATGTGGAACTCCAGCAGAGGGCAGTAGAATATAATGCACTTTTTAAGAAATATGACCACATGAGGTGAGTGGGGGAAAAAAACTAAGCAATACATGTGCCTCTTAGCATCTTTGATAAATTGTTGTGATAATCTATAAAGGAGACTCATTCCTTGTGCTTTATTAACTGGACCTCACAACCGTATTTAGTTCTAATTGCTTGACTGCTTCTGTTTTGTCCATCTTCTATTCTGCCTAGCCTCTGAAGAAAGAAATTAACCATGTTCTTTCATTCTACCCTCCCCACCCCCCTTTTTGGTATGGAAAGTTTGCCTCATTTTTCATTTTATTTGGTTAAGAAGTGGGAATTGTATTTTTTCAAGAGCAATAATCTTATTCAAATTCCACTACTATTAACATTTTGGTGTTTGTCTTTTTTTTCCTTCTGCTATGTAATATCTTCTTGTTTGGAGACTGTTAATACCTATTAATTTACCTTTCTTTCATCCTAATCTCTCTACCACTAAAATATGAATATATGCTTCGGAATTTAGGTGGACAGTTTGTTCATTCAAGTTTCTTGCCTGCTCTTAATCCAGCCAGGAGTTTAGGCCATGTATTCTTGTAATCCACCTTCTATTTTAGTGTATGTGTTGGGTGGGGAGGGGAGATGGCTCTCTGTGTTTGGCTTCAACATAGTTAATAGTGATTCTTCTGCATAGGGAATCTAGGTTAACTGCCTAGAATTTAACCACTTCAGATTATTCTAGGTCTGCCCTACTTGAGAGAATGCCTGTCATGGAAAAAATGACCACAAATGGCCCTACTGAGATTGTGCAGACAAATGGAGAGACAGAACCAGCTCCACTAGAGACCAAACCACCACCCTCTGGGTCACAGCCCGCCAGCCAGGTAGCCTTTTACTTGCTTATCTAGGGTTCCTGATGATCTTGCAGTTCCTTATAGCTTATGTCTTAGCTGATTCCCTTTAATGTTTCTGGATTGATTGGTGATTCCCTTCCTCATTTTTAAGTATTAAAAGAGCTTTGCATTCGATGTAGATTAGATAAACAAATAATGAACTGAGGTGTTTTTTCCTTGTTTAGGCCAATGATTTATTGGATTTGTTGGGAGGAAATGACATAACACCTGTTATTCCAACTGCACCTACAAGCAAACCAGCTTCTGCTGGTGGAGAACTTCTTGATTTGCTGGGAGACATCAACCTTACAGGTGAGGCCAGATGGAGCTATTAAATGCTTGGATAGGGATAGAGGTCTTGGGGAAAAACTACACTGAACATAGACTTTCCAGCACCTGAATCAATTGAAGATGAGAGAGGCTGAGACGCAAGAATAGAATCTTCACAACATCTGGGATATAAGTTGCCATGCTAATACTCTAAAGATAATTTGTAGGGATTCCTTAAAGGCTAATTTTTAATTTTGAGAGAATAAATTATTCATAGTATTTTTAAGATAGAATGGACTTTCTCTTTCAGGCCCGAAAAGGATATATATATGCCTGAATATGCCTGAAGTGATCTCTGCTTTTAATTAGTGTCCCAAGATATAGCTTTTTCTAGGTTTCTTTCTACTCACAGTTAGTTTTCAATAGCTATGGCCGTTTGTAGAGAGATGTTAACCTACTACTTACCTTTCTTCCTCCCCCCTTCCACCCTTCCTATTATTAAAGCAACTGAAGGAGAAATTGTTCATAATTATAATATTCAAACATAACTTTCCATTTGGGAATATTTTTTATTGTCTTTGTTCATGTGCAGTAGATATTTGTAATTGATGTGTTCAGCAATATTATGAATGTGAGTCCAAGAGTATCACTGTAGTTTATAATTTCAATTCTAAATCGCAATGTAAAGTATAGCTGAAAAGTCGAAGTGCCTTCTTTAGAAGTATAATGGAGAGTTAACAGCATACATGACCGTGAGTAGAAGACAGCCATAGGATAAGAATGTTGGATGGTCAGGCTGAATGATTTCTTCTTAGAGCTTACAATTTATTTCTGTGTCTTAACAAAACATAAAAATGTAAGTTGTCCTGTACTTTTGAGTCATTTACAAATAGTCATTTTCAAATCCTCAAAGTCAAAGCTATACTGGATAACTGGAAAAGCAAAAACATGCCATAGCTAAAACATAGTGCACATTTCATTTAACATATTAGTATTTCCTTGTTAGTACATAGTCTTTTTTTTTTTTTTTCCTTTCTTTTTGTCTTTTTTCGTGTCTGGCAACGGATCGCAAGCCTCAGTGTCGCGCCCGTACCGGACCGGGACCGGCAACGGGATCGCAACCCTCGGTGCTGCGTCCGCACCTCGCTCAGCCAGTGAGCGGGAACCGGTCTGTATGTGGGATCCGAACCCTCGGTGGGAGCGCCACCGCGCTCCCAAGCAGCGCACTGTAGCAGTGCGCCACCGGGCCGGCCCCATAGTCTTCATAATTAAAATTTTAAATGGCTGTCTAATATTTTATCAAGAAATTTGCACTATTATTTACTTACTTCCTTACTGTTGGGCATTTTATTTCTAGGTTTTTCTTACCTAGTTGCCTCAACAAATTTTATTATATCAATTTGTCCTTATTTTGAATTTCTTTCCTAAAGGTACTTAGTCTTTCTGAATCTGGTTAAAATAGGATGATTAACACTTATCTCATAGGATATATGTGAGGACTGCTGACCCATTCAGTGCATGACACATGGTAGGCACTTGGTAAATATTATTTACCTTTTCCTCAGTTTATGTGGCCACCAGTTTTGCTGTACAGTGATAAGCATTGTATGAGGGTACTTCAAAAAGTTCATGGAAATATTTGTGTTATCTTTTAATTCTGTTTTTCCATGAGCTTTTTGAAGTTTCCTTGTATATTATTTTTAAAAAGCTCTAATAGGTGAGAAATTGGCCCTATTATTTTGTTGATTTTTATTTTTTTGATCACAGGGAATTTTAATATTTATCTACATATTTGCATTATAGACTGATTTCCTTTTTGAGTATTTTTTTTGTATCCTTAACTCATTGTGGAATCTTGCTGTTTTATTTTGGTTTTTTTCTTACTTTCTTGTTTTCCTAATGTTATGTGTAAATGCAAAATGATAAAATGGTAAAAAGCCTAGATTTTCTTTTCCATGTTCATAATGTGTTTTAGACATGTTTTCTTTTCTTTCTTTCTTTTTTTTTTTTTGGTGGCTGGCCAGTAGGAGGATCCAAACCCTTGACCTTGGTGCAATTAGCACCACAGTCTAAACCAAGTGAGCCAGCTGGATAGCCTTTTCCCATTTTCTTTACATTTTTAAGTTTAAAAATTTTGAATTCTAGATTCTTTAATCCATCATTACAGTTACATCCTATTGTACACTAATTTAAATCAGTGGAAATTCAGAAATAGATTTAGCATGTGTTTTTTAGAAGGTTTGGACCAGTGAGTTTCTGTTGTTTCCCCCAAACACCTTACTGTACTTTTACAGGTGAAAAAAGCTAAAATTTAGGGGATTTGGGAATCCATATGCTGCCCATATATCTTGAGTAGCCTTTGATTTTCTGTGAACACATTTCTAAAATTGTTTTTTTTTTTTTTTTTTAAAGACGACTGGTAAGGGGATCTTAACCCTTGACTTGGTGTTGTCAGCACCACACCCAGCCAGTGAGCCAACCGGCCATCCCTATATGGGATCCGAACCCGGGGCCTTGGTGTTATCAGCACCACACTCTCCCGAGTGAGCCACCGGGCCGGCCCTTCTAAAATTGTTTTGAAAATGAGAATTGGTGGGAAAATTACTAGATTAGATTTATAAAAACTACAACTGTATGAATATTTCTTTGTATACATTATTGGTAATCTGCTTGACTACACTTGATTTGCATTTGTTTCAGCTTCTTGTGCTTTGTTTAGGCATCTGTGTTTCTACCTTCTTTGTTAATTTTTAGTGTGTCCTTTTTTTCCCTTGCTGTTCTCTAGTATCTTTTTTTCCTTTTTTTAAAAAATAAAAGATATTCCAGCCTTCCTTTATTTCATTTTGTTAATTCTTTTTTAACTGGTATATTTTCAGTTAATTTTATAGGTGGTTTGAAATCTGTTGAAATATAAAATGCATTCTCTTTATTTTGCTGAATTTTCTTGTATTCTTACAATCTTGATTTCTCTCAGTTCATGGTCATGTTTTATGACTTGTCTTCTATTGTATGATCCTCAACCTGTTCTTATTTGGAAGGATGAAATAAAAATAGTAATCTCGCAATTTCTTCCCCCCACCCCACTCAATACCACCTTTCCCAGGGTGTCTGTGCTTTAAAATTTTATTATGCAATATTTACCATCTGTAAAATTCAATTAAATGCCTGGATTTACCTGGCTTGTAAAATAAAATATTATTAAAAGGTTGATGTTCTCTATGTATCTTTCCCTTATTCCATTTCCTCTAGAGGTACCAACTGTCTATATTAAAGCAGTGTTTCACATTGGTGTTTCTTATTCCTGTGCATTTCTTGATACAGTGTGTAGTATTGTTTTGCCAATTTTTTACCTTTTTAGAAATGGTATCCTACTGAATGTGGGGTTTTTTTTTGCATTTCGCTTTTTTGCTCAACATTGTATTTGTGAGAATAATCCATGTTAAGTGTATTTCTAGTGAATTCACATTTTTACTGTTGTATATGTGTAGTATTTTACTGTGTCAGTATACCACAATTTACTTACCCCTTATCTTGATGTTGGACATTTTAGTTGCTTCTAATATTTCACTGTTGAAATTATTTTGCTGTGAACACTTTTCATATGTGTCTCCCTGTGTGCATATGCAAGAATTAATTAAAAGCATTCCCAAGAAATGGAGTGATTCTCAACTAGGAGAGATTTTGCCCTCTAGGGGATGACAGTTTTTGAAGATATTTTAGGTTGTCACTACTGGGAAGATGCTACTATCATCTAGTGCATGGAAACCAGGGGTGCTGCTAAACATCCAACAATGAGCAGTGTTTTCTAGTTTGGCTGCACCAGTTTACATTCTACAGCACAGCTTAAAAGTCCCCACTGCTTCATATTCTTACCAATATATGTTGTATTATCAGACATTGAAACTTTCATCATTCTGATGGATGTGTAATACCTTACTGTGGTTTTAAATTCCATTTCCATCATTACTGGTAAGACTGGCATATTTTCATAGGATTTTCTTTTCATTCAGGTTCCCTCTTCCGTGCATTGCTTATTCATATATTTTGCCAGTTTTTAATTGGGTTATCTTTTTCTTACTGATCGTGTTCCATGTACTTATCCATACATTATTGTATAGCAAACATTTTCTCCTGCTGTGGTCTCTTATTTTTTTCTTATGGTATTTTTTTAGTGAACAGAAATTACTCATTTTAAAGTAATTGAATTTTTAGTTCTTTTCCTTTATGGATTATGCTGTTTGCATCTTCTTTAAGAATCTTTTCCTTAACCTGAGATCGTAATAATTCCTCCTGTGTTTTCTTGGTAAGCTTTGTTATGCTGACTAAAGTTAGCTTTCCATTGGAATATTTCTTTTAGGTGCTCCAGCTGCTGCTCCTCCCACTGCCTCAGTCCCACAGATATCTCAGCCCCCCTTCTTGTTGGATGGGCTTTCATCACAACCTCTCTTCAATGACATCACTGCAGGTACAGTACTGTTCTTACCATCATTACATGGAGCACTGAGCATTGAGAGGTGGTTATTGAGGAACCACCTAATAGTTCTGCAAGCATTAGGCTGACTACAGTAAGACTGACTGTCCTGTACTTTCCCAGGCATCCCCTCCATTACAGCATATAGTAAGAATGGCTTGAAGATAGAATTCACCTTTGAACGGTCAAACACCAATCCCAGTGTCACAGTGATAACGATACAGGCCTCCAACAGCACAGAGCTAGACATGACGGACTTTGTTTTCCAGGCTGCAGTACCAAAGGTACTACGATGTCTTCTTTTCACTTGATTAAAGATTGGCTGTTTTTTTTTTTTTTCCATGCATTTAGTAAAGGTTATATCTTAACGTTTAGAGATTAAATTAAATTTGCAGATCTAACTCAAACTAATGATAATGTAACAATCATGGTTCATTCAAGCATGTCACTTTCATTGAATAATTTTTACTTGTTCACAAGTATTCTTATGGTTAGTATTGTAGGATAAAGAAAGCAAATTCTAATCGTAGTGAGAGCAGAATTCTACAAGGTGGTTAGTTAATGCTCAGGGCATTGAGGATAGGTTAGGCTTTGTAATACAGTGGTAAAGACCTAAAAACACAAAATCTAACATAGAATAAAAGTTAATTAAGAAGGGACTTTGTCTGTTTGGTATTATCGTCTAGTCACTATATCAGAATTAAAAATTTTCATCTCTTGATATGTAGGTGAGAGAAACATTCCTCCTTCATTAATATCTACTTTACTATTTGTATAGTGACTGGTTTAGACTAAACTAACCTAATCTTTGTAGTGACATAAATTATGGCATTCAGACAACACACTTTTGGAAATTGAACATGTTTTCTTTGTGGTTACTGCCGAGTTTGCAACCTTCTTGGCTTATATTTTTTAGAAACCAGAGTAATATAGATGTTTTAAAATCAGTAGTATAAAGGGGTTAAGAACTACTAGGGAACTCTGGAGCCATTCTGTTTGAATTTCAATACTAGTTGTATGACATGAAGCAAGTTATTTAACCTCTGTGCCTCAGTTTTTTCATTTGCAAAGGGGAGGGGGGTAATAATGATAGCTACTTCATAGGTTGCTTGAGTAATAAACAAATTTTTTGTGCCAGGCACTGTTTGAAGCACTTTTTATGTGTTCAGTTCTCAGTAAATGTTAGCTGCTGCAGCTTAGGGTTTTACACTTGTTAGTTTCGGCTGCTGTTCTAGCAACATATCACCTCAACTCTTGATGTGTGGTCTTATTCTTGGTGCTGTACTGTGTAATGCATCATGACGATATATCTTGAACTTCAAAATGTCATATTTCATAGATTCTATGTACTGTTTTCACTTTTTAATATCTCTGAAATTGGGGTACATTTTAAAATTGATACCTTGTCATAGTTTAATGGACAGCTTCTTTTCTTTCTTAGTGATACATAAAATAGTGATGTGGATTACAGTTGATGGAATCTTTTTTTTTTTAAAGATGACCGGTAAGGGGATCTTAACCCTTTACTTGGTGTTGTCAGCACTACACTCTCCAAAGTGAGCGAACTGGCCATCCCTATATGGGATCCGAATCCACGGCCTTGGTGTTATCAGCACCACACTCTCCCAAGTGAGCCATGAGCTGGCCCAACTGATAGAATCTTACATTTTCTGAAATATCGTAGTTATGAATAATATTTTAGATTACATAATTTATCTTGACAGTAGAATTATGAATAAGACCCAATATAATTAATCTGTGCATTAGGATTGAATTTTTGCTGTTGTGGTTTTTGGCCATAGAGAAGACTACTTCCTGCTTCCCCCCGCCCCTCGCCCCCCCATGTTTCTCTTTTTAAAATATTTTAGAAGACTAATATCCTTTCTGGAAACATTGAAAAAATCCTAGTATATAGAATAGCTACATAATACAGTATAGTTTATCTAGCTTATAGCAATTTCATCTCTCAGTCCTGTAAACAAACAAACAAAAACCACCACCAGCCCTCAACAGATTATGGTGTTTGGCTTACCTAGTTCTATTGCTATATACATGCTAGTTTTGCAAGTATGTTTTCTGTCAGGGCCTTGTGTCCCTAATGGAGCGATCCTGATGTGTTCCACTTACATATATTAACAAGCTGGCTCTTTCAGGGCTTTCTTTCACCTCTGTCATGTAGGAGGAGGCCTTGACACATTCCAGATTGTGCAGGCTTTTGAAAGCAAAAGTTCAAGTCTCTGGGTCCGAGTCATCCCAATTATACAAGAGCGTAAAGGCCTGTGGTTGGTGACTATGTTGGTTTGTTATTTTTGGAAAGCTTTTCTGTTAATTTCTTTCTGGCTTTTTTTAAGCCACAGACATCTGTTTTTTACTTTCATAGTTGATCAGTTACTATTAAGTGAAGTTGCCAGAGCAAGAATTGGTCACCTTTTGAAAAGTGGTAGGCTAAAATTCTTTCTGTAAGAAAGGGAAGAGTGGCTCATTGCTAGTTTTCATGATCAAAGACCTAACAATAGATTTTTACAAATTCCATGTTGACAGTCAGCTCACATACTATGAATTGCTATATGAAAAACAAATAGTGGGCAAAGCTTAATAATAGTTTAATCTGTTACTTGAACTATCATCTTGGTGTCTTAACTTTTTTATTGAGATTTCTGGTATAGCATTGTATATAACTTTTTCAGAATGCCCTTTCTTTCCCCCTAGACATTCCAGCTGCAGCTTCTGTCCCCAAGCAGCAGCATTGTCCCGGCATTTAATACGGGGACCATCACTCAAGTCATTAAAGTTCTGAACCCACAGAAGGTGAGTAGCACATTTGAAGCTAATATCTGAGCAAGGTATATATATTTTCTGAAATAAAATTCTGCTTTGTTTCTCTGGGTTTTTCTGACTCATAGAAAAGGAATCTATGAAAATGCATGGTCTAACTTTCTTATTCTTTTATAGATAATAAATGTAGCTCTGAGATATCAAATGGCTTAGTGGTGTCTTATTAAAACACAACTTAAAAATATTCTCTATTTAGAGGATTAAAGTTCTAGTTTGGGGAGGGGGGAAACTTAGATATTTTAATGTACACACAAGTTGAAATCTGAAGTAAGAGTATTTGTTCAACCAAATATCCGCATTTACTGCTGTAATTATTAAGTATGGATAGCAAAAGTGGTGGCATTTTAAATGAAGCAGCTAAGTGAAAATAGTTTTAGAAACTGAAATAAAGCAATATTTTTAATATATCTTCTCAAGGAAGTGAATTGACTCTAGTTAATAGTAATTAATTGACTGATTTTTCAAACAGATTTTGAAAACGGTTCAGAGAATTTCTTTACCTTGAAAGATCTCTAGTACTTCCTCATAAATACCAGTATAATATCCTCTTTTTATAACACTTTGCCTTTCCTCTGCTATTCACTATATTTTGCGCTTCTGCTTACAGCATAAGCACAAATTCCTTTGAATATCTGATAAGAGTAAACGTTTTCCTACTACATTAATGTTTGAAATATGCCACATAAAGTAAAAATTACTTAATTATTGAGTTCTCTTAAAACTATTGCTGTTACCTGTGAGTTAACTTTTTTTTTTGTACCTTGGGAATGAATCAAGTTTATGTTCACATTTACTATAGGTTTCACAGACAGAGCAACAGTATATCTGAATGTAGAGCGTAAGATGAGTATGTGTTTACCTCATTTTTCTAGAGACTTGGATACAAGGGTTGAATCTTTTCGAAAAGCACTCAGCAAATATTACTAGGAAAATGCTCCGCGTGGGTCTGTCCTTTTAAGGTAGTTGTTCTAGGATTGAAGCCAACCCTGTGTTCTGGAGATGCACTTCCTCTACTTGATGGCATGACTTTGGCTCCTTGGCTCAAAGCTAGAGTACTAGGTGGTATTTTTTTATTGTTGTTTGCCTGTGTGTCATTTTAAAGAGACAGTTTTGCTTTAAAGTAATTTTGGGGGGCTGGCTGGGTAGCTCAGTTGGTTAGAGCATGGTGTTGATAACACCAAGGTCAAGGGTTTAGATTCCCATACTGGCCAGCTGACAATAAAAATAAAAATAAAATAATTTGTTGACCCCTAAGATTAAAAGTCTCTTTGTGGACTGGACAGATTCTGGAGA
This sequence comes from Galeopterus variegatus, assembly GCF_000696425.1. Classification (NCBI taxonomy): domain Eukaryota; kingdom Metazoa; phylum Chordata; class Mammalia; order Dermoptera; family Cynocephalidae; genus Galeopterus; species Galeopterus variegatus. Next base: position 211,026 of record NW_007728347.1, read on the forward strand.
TTTTATTTCAGTGTATAATTTCTGATTCTCTTTTTCTCTTATAGCAACAGCTGCGAATGCGAATCAAACTCACATACAATCACAAGGGCTCAGCAATGCAAGATCTAGCAGAGGTGAACAACTTTCCCCCTCAGTCTTGGCAATGAGGGTCCGGCGCCATTCTCATTCTTATCCCACTCAATCAAAGGAACTCTGGGAAGGAGGTTGTGATTGCTGGCAAGTCCCCCCAACTGTACCTTGGGCATGAGGAGCTGAAGAGAACTGTTGAGGAGGGTTTTCCTGAAGTTATTGCTGACCTTTGAAGCATTGTTAAAGACTAATGTCCTCTCCACTGTTGAGGCTGGCTGCTTCTGGAGGCTACTTTGCACTCTTCCTCTTCTCCCTTTTCCACACTTCTCCACCCCTCTCACATTTACAGCCAGAATCAACATTCCCTGGGCCCCTGAGGAAATAAACAGCTGATCTGGAGGAGAGGACTGGAATTCATGGCGAGAAAACACTCATTCTGTTTCTGCAGCAAAGAGTTGCCCCTTCTTTCTACTGTTGTTTCTCTGTGGACTGGGCAAGGTGAGGTATTTATTCCTCACTAGCTGGGTTACCATCTTCAGGCGCTTTTTACATCTGGCATTCAGAATGGAAATGTAACAATGGACATTAGGGAGCCCTGCCTTTTTCTACTGGTTCCCCAATGTTTGAAAGAGGCATTAGGCTCCTGGTAGCCTTTTCTGTGCATTGCTGTATACACAAAGACACACACATGTATGTATGTTTGCTATCAAGAACTGGTCAGACCTTGAGAGGTTATTTGTAAACACTGGACAGATGCGGTTGAAGAGTTTTTGTTGAGATTTGGCATGAAGGATATGGTGCTCTATTTGTATTAGAAACTTCTAAGGCTCTTCCAGCTCCCTTTTCTCTCCATTCTTTAGCTATAGTCATGAATACTTTCCATGATTTTCAAAATTGATTCCCCTTAAAGTGCAAAGTGGACTTCTAAAAGATATATTGATAGTTATTAATGACCCTATTCCCATCACAAATTTTAAAATTTCTCCTAAGCCCTTAATTTGCCTGTTTGAACTGTGGTAAATGGTTAGAAAGAAGAGTTCACCAGTTTTAAAGATCAGACTCCTTAACAAAAGAACCTTTGCCCATAGGAAGAGTGCGTATCATACTCATCCTGGAGCATATTGGAGTCATCTTTTCCATTACTCCAAACCTCCCTTTTTATTTCCTGAGCCTGGCTTGGACCTTGGCATTCCGTTTGAATTCCTTCTTCTAACTGGAACATTTGTGTTGTATCTGTAACACTGGCACTGAAATAAAGACCACACGGTTAAAGAAATCTTTCCTATATTGTACTTTATGGTGTTGGAATGAAGCCTTGTAGCTTCCTTGCCCCCTATGTCAGAGGAAGTCTTATGGACACCATAGAGTAGGAATGTTCTTTCCTGAGTCTGAGAAATTGGTGTCTCGAAAGAGACCAGTCTCATGAATAACTGCATCAAAAGACTTGAGCTTTCTAAACTAGTGAGAGTGCCGAGACTTTTTTAGAAAGAACCCATGTGTTATCAAACCTTAAAATTGAGTTTCTGGAATGAGGTAAAAGTATCTCTCCTGTGGTACATGTTGAATGTACTATGTACGTTCAGATATATAGGCACCACGTCTTATATACTGAAGAAAAAAGAAAAAGTGAGGCCCACCTTTCTCTTAAAATGTTTGCAGTTGTTACTGTATTGAGTACAGTATAATGACTACTTTGGCTTCAGTCTTAAACCTGCATACATATGTCCTTTTTTTCCCTCCATTTCACCAAGCCTTTACTTAAAATCTTCAGTGTCTTGTCAAATCTAGCTCTGTATCAGATGCTAGACGATTCCTAACATTTGGCAAACTGGAGTTGAACTAAAGGCTTCAAAGGGGAGACTTTCTGGTCTTATTAATATATAAGAGCAAGATTTGCTAAAACTTATTCCACTGGGTAAATGGTTGGCTGAGTCAAGAACAGCATATTATCTCTTGCATAGTTTTCAGTAAAGTCAGTATGTACTAGTGCATATTTCAGACAACTGCTCTGCCTGTGCAATGAAAAGTAGTCTTTAAAGGTTTCTTTGCAGACTGATTTCATTGGATGGATACTTAATGCTGTGAAACATGATAGGATTAACATAATATTGGTGGATTTCTCTAATAGATTTTGTCTTAACATTCCTCTTTGTGTAGAGGCTTTATTTTCTCTCTCATATTTGTAGCTAACCAGCTCAGGTTTTTTTAGTTGAACTGAGTTGACTCTCTGAAGAAATCTCCTCAAGACCATGCTATAAGACATTGCTAGCTAATGGAGCTGGAAAGGGTCTACTCTACTGACAAAGCATCTCCTTGGGTGATCTTTTTGAGGCAGAGTTAATGAACATCCATAGCTTTGTCTAGAAGGAATAAGATAATGTGGCCTTAACACAAAGGGTGCTGTGTGGAATATGAATTGATTTTGGAGACTGAACCTGAGCACCATACTGAAGGACTAGCAGCTAGATAACTGCCTAGGATACTGATGGTTGTGAAGGCTGTTTCAAATGATTGGATCTTTGAAAGCTTCAGCGTGCCTTAGTTTCTAGGATCAGAATTAGTCCTCCTTTCACTTGGCCTTGCAGCTAAAAAGAGAAATCTCTTAATTTCTGTAAACACTTGCACATTTCAGTAATTCCTTTCCCAAGTATAACCATTCAAGGGGGAGCAAATTTGGATGGATTTACAACTTCAGAGGCATTATGAGGAAAGAACAATTTCCATGGCTGTTTTAATAACCCCAGATAAGTAGTGAGTACTCTTACTTCAACAGTTTCACATGCACTTGTTCCTCAGTCATCATTTCCCTCTTCCAGAGTGGTTTGTGTTCTATCCTCCCCTCACTCCCACCCCCTGGTAATCATAAGGGAGAATTCATTTAAGTAATCTCAAAAAACTGTGGGAAAGGTGCTCTCCCCGAGAAGCTTCTCCTACAGTGCTTTGGTGCTGTTACCTTGAGGTAGTTTGGACAGTCATGGAAGTTTTATGCCGTGTATAGTTGTCATCTGTTAATGTTAAGGTCTTTCTCATTTAAAGAAGCATTCCTCAATGTAACATTTGGGAAGGGATTCTTTCTCTTGCTAGGTTAAAAGTGTGGTTTGTACCTCTTGTTTGTCCCATTCATATTTGAAAATAGACTTTTAAAACTCTGCAGCACTAATGGTTTGGATATTTCCATCTACTATATGACATGCTTTCCGTGTTTATGTCCTAGAAGAGGTTGGAAATTAGAGAATACTGCTTTTGAGGTTCAACTTTATTATTTTCTGCATTGGAAAATATTTGGGCCATAAGAACTAGGGGAAAGCAGGAGTTTGAATGTGCATATTTTTTTTTAGTGAATGTATTTTAACCACAGTGTCCTAAACTGAGAGAACTAGAGAACAAAAAGTGGATGGATATTCATGAACTTTGTGGCTGGGGAAGCAGTTGCACATGTTTGTGTATTTATGAGTTTGGAAGATAGGGAGGAGCATTGAGGAGAGAATTGCTCAGCAAGTCCTGAAACTTAAAACACATTTGACCAGCTTTGGCTCGGGAGGATAGGGCTGCTTGTAGAACTGGAAGTGAAGAACTTTTTAAAGCAATAGAAGTCAGTGGGTCCCATCGACAGGGTTCTACGACCTGGAACCCATAGAAGAAAATGCTGAAGCAGCTTGCGCGGTTGCTTCATGAACTACGAAGCTGATTCTGGCTTCAAGGTGGAGCATTGGAGTGTTTTGTTTGTTTGTTTTTGTTTTTTTTAAAAAACCTGCAGTTGCGCTTTGTGTGTTTTGTTTTTGTGTTCTATTTGGGAGCCTCCTGGGAAAGAGCTTCTGAACTCTTTCTTTTGTGAACTCTCACTGTGTTCCTGTAAAGTCCCTTTTCTTGCATAATGTTGTACGTTACATTTTCATTAAGCCCCATCACATCTTCTTTACTGTAAAAATATTAAAAGGCTGTTTCCGAGTGGGACAGTTAATGAAGTTCTAATTATTGCAGACATATTTTTGAGATGTAAAAAAAATCTAAAATTAAATGATAAGTCTTAGAGGCGAGTGAGGAATAAAATGGATGTAAACATTTACATGGGATGCATTAGAATTCTGTGTGTATTGTCTTTTGGTTGAAACAAATTATGAACAGTGACTAATAATAAAAAGTCAATACTCAATGACTTAAAATTTGCTTCCTTCCTTCTTACAAGTGAATTAGAAGCCTTGGATGGATTCTTATTCCAGAGCTGTGAGCTAAACTTACTGACCTGTTAACGTTCCTTTCACACAGAAATCTCACCAAGAGAGGAATCTGAACAGTTAACAAACATGTAGGTGTTATATACTGTGAAAAAGTCTTAAGTGCAATTGGACTTAACTACAATATAATCACATCCATGTTTATCTTTTCCACACAGGTGAATTTTCAAAGAAGGCAAATCAAATCAAGGTGAAATATATATTAAGAGTGGTCATAGAGTATTAGTTATAAACTTCTTTTTGTTGATTGTTCAAGTATATCTGAGAAGAGGAAGGCTTGACCAGCCAAAATGAGTTATATTTCATGGTCTATTTTATATGAACTCTTATTATATGAATTCTTTCTTGGAGATTGGAAACTTTAAGTTTTCTATAACTCTGATGGTCCTGCCAGTTTCTTGATTGAGAAGGGGAGAGGGTGTGACAGTTCCCTGATTGAAAAGGGAAAGGGTGTAGGCCATGGCAATTATCTAGTTTATGCAGAAGTGCCCTTTGGCACTGTTTGATAAGCAACATATGTATAAACTTTCTGTATATATAACTAGTTAAAATTCATCTTGGTTTCTAGTATTAAATATAGTTGACACCTTCATCTGCATGTAATTAGATGAAAATATAAAAGCCACAATAGAAAAGTTTAACCAGTAATATGCTCCAGACATATACTTAACAATACATTGAATAGTATTCAGTTTGAACTTCAATTCAGAAGGACCAAATTAATTTTTATCACTTTTGAAGGTTTTCCATGCTGTGTCCTCGTCCACCCCATCCCAGTTCAGTTGTCCTCATATTTGAAAAACATAAAAATGTTCGAGGCAAAAATTCCTGCAAACCTGAAATCAGGTAAATACTGCCTGTTTATTTGGAAACAAAATAAGGAATAGCTAAATCTGTTCAACTTATGGTAGGATAACAAGGGATTTAGACGTAAAGATGACTGCGATCATCAAAGGAGTGGGAACTAGATACAAATAAGTAAGTATAAGTCTCTTATGGCTCCTCCACCAGAATCTAATAGACATGACATTTCCTTCTCCAGACTTTCTTCCCATTTTTTTTTAGTGAAATCAGGAAAGGCTTTTGGTATAAAGAAAGTGTGTGTATATGTCTGTGTGTGTATGTCTGCATGCCCCAGCGTACTGGGGAGGTGGAAATGGTATGCACAGTTGCTATAGAAAGGATACAGAGAGGAGGGATTCTAATGACTTCTTTGTCTCTTGGCTCGATCCCCTGATTTTTGTAATGATGAACCTGCAGTGAGGGCAGATGGGTTTCTGCACAAAAAAATCCCAGAAGAATTTATTTTTAGGGTTAGCCTCAGCTGTTTACCATTTCCAGAAATTATAGTTACATAACCCTTGGCATACATAATGCACACTGCCTTGAACTGGGGGAGAGCATGAATATGTGACCTTTGAAACAAAGTATAAAATGTTAATGGCAGTACATGATTTGAAAAGAAAACACAGAAACAACTGATTATCACTACTGAATTGGATCTTATATCACAGGAACCTGTAAAGGTAGCTGCATCATAAATTATCCCCTGAAACATTTGGGCTTGTGGCTTCCCTTCCCCCCATGTCCCCCCCCCCCCACTTTTGAAAGAGGTACTTCTGTTGCCAGTATGAAGTAGTAAATACATAACTTTTAGCATATGCTTTTATTCTGAATTGATGCTTTAGCCCACTGAAATTTAATTAATAGCATAATGAAAAAAACAGCCATCTACCCCTATTCCCCAGCATGAACTCAAACTTTGGTCCTGGGACAAGATCTTTCCCCTTTGGGTGATCAATCAATAAAGAACTACTCATGAGATCTGGAAAAGGTAATGTGTGATACCTTAAGAAACAGGCTTTTGGAGGGCTGGCTGGTTGTTCAGTTGGTTAGAGACCAGCCTTATAACCCCAAGTCACCAGTTCGGATCCCTGTACCAGCCAGCTGCCAAAAAAACTCCCCAAAGAAATAGGCTTTTAGAAACACTTTTTTCCTTATCACTGCCTGTCTGCCCTTGGTCAAGTACACTTCTGTTTCCTTATTAGTGCCTATCCCTCGTATACCAGTGTTCTTGCTGGAAGAAATTACCCAATAAGCACCGAAATAGGAATCCAACTACTTTGAGTATCTTTCTTGAAAATAATAGAAAGGTAGAAGGAAAACCTAGGAGTTGGACAATCTAAGAGCTTTTTTCACTTCACACCAAACTCTCAGAGACAATAATATTTAATGATTAAAATGAGACTAAGGGCTGGATGGTTAGCTCAGTTACAGCATGGTTTTGTAACACCAAGGACAAGGATTTGAATCCCTGTACTGGCCAGCTGTGAAAAAAAAGACCAAGAAATGAAGATTAGTAGAGATTGAAATGTTGTTATACACAAAGTAACTCATGTGAAGGGAAAAAGTAGTGACCGTATACTTTTGCAGAAGAAATGATTTGTTAAGAGGTCAGAACTTGCAAGAGCCAAATTTTGTTTTGACATTTAAAAAATCTCCAAATGGTTATATATCTGAGAGGGACACCAAGGGCCCTGTTAGGACTTAAACTCTTGCACTAAGCCTGCAATTAAATTATTCTACACATATAGTTGGTATGGACTAGGCAAGCTGAAGCAATGGATAATATGTGATACTGTTTTTACCAATTATTCAAAGGTCAAGAAATTGTTGGGTTTTGCTCTTTAATTCCATGCAAATTGCTTGAGATTCAATACCTGTGTAAGAGGGGAAGCCCTGAAAACCCAGAGGTTTTGAAGTCTTCCTAGGATCATTTAAGAATTAACAAGGAGAGTACTTTTTGCGAAATTGAGTGAATCTTAAATTTGGAATTTTATTATAGTGGCTACTATGAGTCCCTACTACGTGTGTGCATTATTGGCTCAATCTTCATAATTACTAGGCAGATATTAATCCTTTCACAGCTTAAGAACCAAAGTCTTGGGTCAAGTAACTTGCAGAAAGGTATAAATCTAATAAGGTGTAGAGCTGACATTCCGAATCAGTCTGACTCTAAATTTGACCTAATGGCCACAAAACTACCATCACTGCGGGAAAAGAAAAATAAGTTAAATTTAAGATTTTCTGAATTAGCCTTGCAAATAATAAAATGGCTCACGGACGATGTTACTGCTTGAGGCAGAGAACAGAATTCTGATAATTTTGCTACATGAGAAAAGGGAATTAAAATATGGCTGGGAGGTGAGCTGACATTTTGAAGGAGGTTGGGTTGAATTTGCTGAAGAAGGTCGTGATCTCCAATAAGGAAGATAAAGAGCCTTGCTAAGGTGAGTATTCTCAACCGTCTGTTCAACAGCTTTGCCAGGGAGGGTTGACAGGCCAGTTTTGAAGTGGAAAGAGGAAACCTCTTGGAGAGGGAAGTTAACAAGAGTCACCCTCGGCGGAGGGCAGCGTCCTGTCACAATTAACAGGTGCAGGCCCCCTTTGCCCCTTCCTCCTGCCTGTACTTTGAGGGCGGGGAAAGCAACAAACAACCCTCCATGTTCCCTAGTCCTCTAAACCGAGGGCGGCGGGCGGCGGGCAGCGGAGACCCAGCCCAGCAGTGGCGCCAGGCGCCGCCCGCCGGCGCGTCTAAATGCGGCTCCGCGGCGCCGGGGCCGCGCTGCGCCCGCAGCTACGCAGGT